>NC_079436.1:2478488-2695988 GCF_903798145.1 Danio aesculapii | reverse complement strand
TGCATGTTTCTGTTCTGCTTTTACATGATGAAGAAACAACAGATTTAACACTTTAGCGAACATCACTTCAGTAATTCCCTCAAATCTCAAGCACTGTCTGAAAAAGGAGCATTGCTAAGAGATAAAAAGCTGATATTCTGGCCGGGACTGGCGCTGTTAAGTTACTCAAAGGGATAGTTCACCCAAAAATGAGAATTCACTCTTTATTTACACTCCCTCAGTTGGTTTTAACCAAGCGACAACCTCCCGCTCTCCCTCGGGAAGCCAAAACTGAAGTAACTGAAACTGCAATTCATCAAAATTCCGCTAGTCCTGGCTCCATAATAGAGCAAATTGCAATTGAGCCCACTGTTAGAATGGCCAACTTTACAGCAGAAAAAAAGGTGTTTACAGCCTGGTACAAAGAACGATTTTGGTTCATATAGCTATTATTACCCTCCATGGCAACTGTGAGGGGGGTGAATTTTTTTATAATTCATCCATTTCCTTTATATTAGGTTATATTAGGTTTGCATAATTAAGGGCGTGGCCTCTTGAGTGACAGCTAGGTCTCGCTGGTCACCGTCACTTCACCTCAGCTGAATCCAGCAGATTAGCCACTGATCTCGGCATATTCATCGTATTTTTGTGTTGTTTTATGTGGCTTTACACAGTCAGCTGCCTTTTGGACTTATTTCTTACAATTATCAGATGATATGGGATGCTATGTGCACTTAATTGTGCTCAAAAACCATTCACGTGGCCTCGTTTCCCATGTGAGTAAAGTTATATACTTATATACCATCTCTATAAATGTATTTGTTTTATTTAAGATCATTTATCATTAATATTTTTCTTTAGACCCGTAAAGCACTCCAGAATCTGACAGATTGATTAGCTGTAGACTCTAGATCAGTCATCTGAAGCGTTCTCATACAGTGTTATGCTGGAGTTCATCAATAGTCCTGCATTTACTAACACAGACTATATCTGAGGTATCTGGATGTAATTCGCGTTTTCCTCCTGTAGAAATACGTCATAAGAGCAATGCTTAGTGGCTCAATGTGTTACAGCAGTGTTTTTAAAAGTCTAAACACTTTATTGATATAGTGAACAGCCAAGCACATGTGGTCAGAACACAAACGAGTCGCAGGTAATAAAGTATCAAGCGTTTCTCCCAAAGTAAAGTCTGTCTGTCAGGTCTAAGCAAAGTGCCAGCAGGTGTCTGTAGCTCCGCTCACTCTCCGCCTCTTTGCGCTTGTTTGGTATCCCGCCGTGGGTGCGATGACGCACGAACAAAATGGCGACGGTTGGCCGCGCCTACTTGTAGCTTCTTTTGCAGTGTTCAGAAACCTATGGGTGACGTCACGGATACTCCGTCCATATATTTTAAAGTCTATGGTTTTAACCCTTTTATGAGTTTCTTTCTTCTGTTGAACACTAAAAGAGATATTTTGAAGAATGTTGGGAACATTGTCTTCCATAGTAGAATTTTTTTTTTTTTCAACATTTTTCAAAATATCATCTTTTGGATTCAACAGAAAAAAGAAACTCATAAAAGTTTGAAGCAAGTAAAGCTTGAGTAAATGGTGACAGAATTTTCAGTTTTGAGTGAACTGTCCCTTTAAGTTACTTAAAGGGTTTGTTCACTCAAATGAGAAATGGCTCACTAATTTACCCTCAGTTGGTTTCAAATATTTTTAATGAATTTATTTATTTGACCTTTATGAGTTTTTTTTCTTCTTCTGTTGAGCCCTAAAGAAGATATTTTGAAAAATGTATATTGATATTGGAGAAAATGATATTTTGAGAAGCTCATAAAGATTTGAAATAAGTAAAGCTTGAGTAAATGATGACAGAATTTTCAGTTTTGGATGAACTATCCCTTTAAGTTACTTAAAGGGATAGTTCACTAAAAAATGAAAAATGACTCACTATTCACTCACCCTCAGCTGGTTTTAATTATTTATTTATTTTTATTTATTAATTTATTTTACCTTTATGATTATTTTCGTCTGTTGAGCCCTAAAGAAGATATTTTGAAAAATGTATATTGATATTGGAGAAAATGATATTTTGAGAAACTCATAAAGATTTGAAATAAGTAAAGGTTGAGTAAATGAGGACAGAATTTAATTTTTTGAGTAAGTTACTTAAAGGGATAGTTCACTCAAAAATGAAAAATGACTCACTATTCACTCACCCTCATCTGGTTTTAATTATTTATTTATTTTAATAAATTTATTTTACCTTTATGATTTTTTTCTTCTGTTGAACACTAAAGAAGATATTTTGAAAAATGTTGGAAACCTGTAACCGTAGGCTTCTTTAGTAGGATAAAAAATGCTATGAACTCAATGGTTACAGGTTTTCAGAATTGTATGTGTTCAACTCATAAAGATTTGAAATAAGTAAAGGTTGAGTAAATGAGGACAGAATTTAATTTTTTGAGTAAGTTACTTAAAGTGATAGTTCACTCGAAAATGAAAAATGACTCACTATTCACTCACCCTCAGTTGGTTTCAAATATTAATTTATTGTTATTATTATTGATTTATTTATTTGACCTTTATGGGTTTTATCGTCTGTTGAACACTAAGGAAGATATTTTGAAGAATGTTGGGAACATTGTCTTCTATGATTGAAAAAAAAATACTACAGGTTTTCAGCATTTTTCAAAGTATCTTCTTTTGTGTTCAACAGAAGTAAGAAACTCATAAAGGTGTAAAATAACTAAAGGATGAGTAAATGATGACAGAATTAAAATGTTTGAGTGAACTAAATTACTTAAAGGGATAGTTCACTCGAAAATGAACTAATAACCCACTATTTACTTACCCTAATTTTGTCTTTATGAGTGTTTTTTCTTTTGTTGAACACTAAAGAGGAATTTTTGAAGAATGTTGGGAACATTGTCTTCTATAAAACGAAAAAAAAAACTAATACTATGGAGATCAATGGTTACAGGTTTTTAGCATTTTTCAAAATATATTTTTTTTGTGATGGATTTAAGTTACTTTTGATGGATGTAAGCTACTCAAAGGCATAGTTCACTTGTAGACTCACTATTTACTCACTCTCAGTTGGTTTCAAATGTTTTTAATTTGAATTTTTATTCATTTATTTTACATGTAACACTGACTTCCGTATAAGGATAAATAAAACTCATAAAGGTTTGAAGAAACTCAAGAAAATCATGAAGGTTTTGAAATAAGTAATGTGAGTAAATGATGACAGAATTTTCATGTTTTATTGTGAACTTCCCCTTTAAACGCTGCTTGCTGAAGACACTGAAGTGAAGCTGTAATTCTTACCAGAAGAACTAGAATCACAGGCCCTTGGTAAATGTAGTCAACGTATTTCCCAGGTTCCTTCCCAAACCAGCATCTGAAACATACAGTATATATAAATACAGTTGAATCAGAATTATTCACCCTCCTGTGATGATATATATCATATATTTCCCAAATGATGTTTAAAAGAGCAAGGGAATTTTCACAGTATTTTCTATAATAATGTTTCCTCTGGAGAAAGTCCTTATCACATTACTCATTAATAGATTCATTCATACATCCACTATCAATCCATCCATGCATTCATCCATCCATCTTTTTATCCATACATCCATCCAAACAGAAATTCATCCAATCACCCATCCATCCATCATTTCATCCATCCATCCACCCATTCAAACATCCATTTATCCAAACATCCATCCATTTATCCATCCATCCATCCATTCATCCATACACCCATTCATACATCCATTCATCCATACATTCATCCATACATCCATCTATATATTCATACATCCATCTCCCCTCCATCCATCCATTCATCCATCCATCCATCAATCATCCATCCATCCAACCATCCATCTTTTCATCCATCCATCTTTTTAGTCATTCATTCATTCATTCACTATCTCATGCCTTTATCAATTCATCCATCCATCCATCCATCCATCCATTCATACATCTTTTCATCCATCCCTCTATCCACCCACCCATCCATTCATTCTTTCATTCATTCATCCATCTATCGACACATCCATCCATCTCTATATCTACACATCCATTCACCCATTCATCCATCCATTCGGGAACAATTTCTCCATCCATCCATTCATTCATCCATCCATCCATCCATCCATCCATCCATCCATCCATCCATCCATCCATCCATCCATCCATCTATCCATCCTTTCATCCATCCATCCATCCATCCATCCATCCATCCATCCATCCATCCATCCATCCATCCATTCATGAATTCATTCATCCATACAGCCATCTATCCATCCATCCACCTGTTCATACCATCTGTCTGTCTGTCCGTTTGTCTGTCCATCCGTCCATCCATCCGTCCATCCATCCATCCATCCATCCATCCATCCATCCATCCATCCATCCATCCATCCATCCATCCATCCATCCATCCATCCATTCATCCATCCATCCATCCATCCATCCATTCATGAGTTCATTCATCCATACAGCCATCTATCCATCCATCCACCTGTTCATACCCTCCGTTTGTCCGTCCGTCCATCCATCCATCCATCCATCCATCCATCCATCCATCGTTCAATTAGTTCACAATAAAATGACACCAGCTGAATGATAGAAGTAGAAATATATCCCCTATACAATATAATAAATTCCCTGAAGGAGAGTTACACTCTCCTGCATAACACACAGAACACCATAGTAACTAATTACAATTCTGTGCCATCCAAAGCTAAAACGCCATGAGTTTATTTCCAAAAATCAGCTTTTTGGGGAGTTTTTTTAAGATAACGTTTCCTAAAAAATGTGAACTAATCTGGAGAAAATTTTCCCAAATTCACAAGCAGTCCAATCACAGGCTTATTCTTCAGTTTCTTGCCAGGCATCCTCTACAATTACTGTCCGACGCTCATTCACTCACATTATAAGCTTATTGCGCTTCTAGCTCATTTCTGCAAATCAGCAACTTACTGTTCATTTTCATTGTAGAGTTTCCCAATGGCCCACGCTATAATTATAGGACAGGGTATACCTGAAGAAAAGAGAGAAGATTTGTACATCACTCTTCATGCAAAGTAGCATTCATTCATTCATTTTCTTTCCGCCTTAGTCTCTTTATTAATCAAGGGTTGCCACAGCAGAATGAACCGCCAACTTATCGAGCATATATTTTACGCAGCGGATGCCCTTCCAGCTGCAACTCATCACTGGGAAACACCCATACACTCTCACATTCACACTCATACACTACAGATAATTTAGCTTACCTAATTCCCCTATAGCACATGTGTTTGGACTGTGGGGGAAACCAGAGCACTCAGAGGAAATCCACGACAACATGGGGAGAACATGCAAACTCCACACGGAAATGCCAACTGACCCAGCTGGAACTCGAACCAGCAACTTCTTGCTGCGAGATGACAGCCCTACCCACTGCGCCACCCACATAGTAACATAGTAAATAATATATAAATAAATAAGAAATGACTGTTTTTCTTCACTCAATTGCCTATTCACTAAATAGCTGTAGAGTTCAGAGTTGAAGTTCAGTTCAGTTCAGTGTGGTTTAATTTTCACTGCTGAAAGTCCAAACACTGAAGAGCAAATCCATCCATGTGCAGCTCCACAAGTCCCAAACCAAGCAAGCCAGTGGTGACAGTGGCAGGGAACAAACTTCACCAATTGACGAAAGTGAAGGAAAAAACCTTGAGAGAAACCAGGCTCAGTTGGGAACGACCATTTCTCCTCTGGCCAAACTTCCTGTGCTGAGCTGCAGTCTATAATAATACCTTAATCACCCACATGCATACAGTTGAAGGCAAAATTATTAGTAATTTTAATATGTTTTTTAAAATATTGAGTGCTGTTTAATGAACAAGGAAATGCGTCTAATGACTTAATTAACCTAACTTAATCTAATGAACCTAGTTATGCCTTTAAAATGCATTTTAAGCTGAACACTAGCATTTTGTAAAATTACTAGTAAAATATGATGTGCTCTCATCTATTAAACAGCACTTGGAAATGATTTTAAAAAGAATATTTAAAATCAGAATATTTTCAATTCTGAACTTGACTACACTGTAAAAAATATGTTAATTAATAGCTCCCATGTTTTGCGATTCACAAGTGTTTTCTGTTTATTTACGATTGTGAATTGCATTATGGGACTTTTGATGTTGTAAATTCATCTCTACAGTTTAACAAAGTGACTTTTATCGACTGTTTAGTAGTTTGAAATAATATAATGTATAAGAAATAATATACAAAGAAATAAGTCTGTGAAATGTGAAGAAGTATAAATGGTTCAAATGTAAAAATGTACAAATGTACTTTGTAGCCTAATATACAACACCAAACCCAGACAATATATCACTTTGAACTATTAAAAATGTTAATAAAAGTCCCTTTTTTGAACTTTGTTAAGGTTAAAAGTTGTTGGAAAAAAGATCAAAGTCCCATAATACAATTCAAAAGCATAAATAAACGGAGAAAATATGGAATTTACAGAATAATTTACAGCCATTTTTTACATTTATATATATATATTTGCATTCTGACATTACTTAAGAAATACTCAATACAGATTTCATGTACAGTTGAAGTCAAAATTATTCTAATATTTCCCAAATGACGTTTAACAGAGCAAGGATTTTTTCCACAGTATTTCCTATAATATTTTTTCTTCTGGAGAAAGTCTGATTTGTTTTATTTCGGCTAGAATAAAAGCAGTTTTTACTTTTTTAAAAACCATTTAAGGTCAATAATATTAGCCCCCTTAAAGGGCACATATGATGAAAATCAACTTTTGTAAGCTGTTTGGAAAGAACTGTCTGTATATATAATGTGTCCACAGTCATACTGCAGTAGAGAAACACAACAAGTCTCTTTTTTTAAATTTCCTGACGCTAAAATAGGATCCAAATCCCAATGATTTTTGAGGCCCACCGCAACGTAACAAAGGAATGCTGTTTTCCCCACCCACCGAATTGATTGACAGGTGCCATTTTTTTGCAAAGAAACTGGGATTAAAATATTTGTTCCCACTCTCTGTGATTTTTATAGGTTTTCTTTCTCTAAATTTAAAACATTTTTTAAACAGCATGTTTGTAATAAAGACAGTTCTATCGCTATGTAATTATCGCTATAATCACCACAGCCACATGGTGTCAGTAAATGATAATATGTTTGTGTGTGTGTGTGTGTACTGCAAACAGCATTTGTGTGAGACTCATCATTTCAGAAAGGCTTGAATAGATTGAATAGGCTCCACCGCAAATACATCAAATACTCTTACTTGGTATTTTTGACTAATGAGCTGTATTTCAGATTTATCAGTGTCTGTCTCTATCACTGACTGCTGTTTATCTGACGTAACGCATGAGAAGCAGACACGCACGTGGGAATGGTGGGCGGGGAGAAGCTGCTCATTTGCATTTAAAGCCACAGGCTACAAAAACAGCTACATAGTCCTGGGACACCAAAATGGGCAGATTCTGGAGGCTATAATATATTATTTGATGGGTATTTTGAGCTGACACTTTACACACACATTCTGGAGACACCAAAGTCTGACATCTTGTAAAAGGGGTACAATATTTAAGCAATAATTGTTTTTAATTTTCGACAGAACAAAGAACTTGTTTATACAATGACTTGCCTATCCTAACTTTACCCTGATTAACCTAGTTAAGCCTTTAAATGTCACTTTAAGCTGAATACTAGTGTCTTAAAAAATATCTAGTCAAATATTATGAAGATAAAATAAATCAGTTATTAGAAATGAGTTATTAAAACTATTATATTTAGAAATGTGCTGAAAAAAATCTTCTCTCCGTTAAACAGAAATTGAGGACAAAAATATACAGGAGGGCTACTAATTCTTCAACTGTAGATGCCAGCTCTAAATAACAGCTCACTTAAAGAGAATTTCATGTTTTAAGTCATTTCACATTTAATTTAATTTGACCAATAAATGACGTCTGAGTGGTTGAGTTGCTTGCTCTGCAATTAGTTCCTCCATGTCCATTAATTAGTTCCTCCGTCTCCACTAATTTGTGTAGCGTCTGTGAACATGATTACGGCATTACTAAGCTAATAAGCTGATCATAACATGATGGCAAATCTGTATCTTCTCATGACTGTTTGTTTGCTGCAGTTTCTAGCTCACGTTTAACATATTTAATGCTACATGAGCCTCATTCTGCTGCAGTGCTCTCCAGTATTCACTGCTGTTTGAGGATTAATACGTGAATGAGATGCTGATGTTCACAGATTTACTGTACTGTCACTGGATTTCTTGAATTCTTTTGGCAGGTCTAGAAATTCAGTTTTGTGCTGTTGTTTCGATTATTGATGGTAATATATTTTCAGTTGCTAAATTACGATTCCATTTTTTGTTTTTTTACAATTCCTATGTATTTATTTATTTATTGATTTATTTATTTATTTGGCAACATCTGGGACACCAAAATGGTGTCAAAACATCTCTAAGATGCTTGGAAAAAACCAGCAAATCTACCTGAAAAACCATGGACAAGTGTACCAAGTGTTTTAAATCCAAAGTGTGGTCATACCAAATGCTGATTTGATTTAGTTAATATAAGTTCGTTGATAAATAAAATGTATTTGTGCATTATTTTTGAAAGCATCCTAATTTTACAACACTTTCTTCACAAGTGCCTAAAACTTTGGACACTACAGTAGCTTTGCTGTTTGACTACACCTGGATGTGAACAATCAATAAGAATAAACACATAAGCACATCACTTACAAGGGTCTGGAAGATATTCAGGGGCTCTTGTTAGTCCGAAAGGCATTACTAGATATTGAAAATACTCAGAAAGGGTGTTAAAGGCTGTGTTCCGTTCATCCCCTTCTCCTATTCAAACCACGTTTTAGGCATTGTCGAATTAATGTTTGTTGTCCTCAATGTCTTGTGCTTTCAATAAAATAATCCAACTCATCCAATTACAGCCAATTACGGTTTTACAATCAAAGCTGGCTTATTAATATTCTCCTGAACATAGGTTTTCAAGTAATAAATCTCAACATTTTAACTATAACACGTGGTCTCTTTTAATTTGGATGTAATATTTTTTGGACTAATTTAGCAAGATGACAAAAAATCTGTGCTTCTAAAGTTTTCTGAACAGCAGATCACACTTTCATTCATTCATTTTCCTTTAGCTTAGTCCCTCATTTATCAGGGGTTGCCACAGCGGAATGAACCGCCAACTATTCCGGCATATGTTTTACACAGCGGATGCTCTTCCAGCTGTAACCCAGTAATGGGAAACACCCATACATACTCAATTAAGATCATCCAATTCACCTGTAGTGCATGTGTTTTGACTGTGGGGGCAACCCACTCCAACACGGGGAGAACATGCAAACTCCACATAGAAATGCCAACTGGCCCTGCTGGGACTCGAACCAGCGACCTTCTTGCTGTGAGGCGACAGCGCCAACCACTGAGATTACCAGTGCCACCCAGATTACACTTCAGCTTTCTAACTCACAACTAATAGAAACCAGTTCATTATGCCTCAAATAAGTAAAATAATTAAGGTTGTGCAGAGAAATCAACTTACACCATCCAATGAAGAGGAAGACCCATTTCCGAAGCTTGTCTGTAGAATATGTCATCACAATAGCCGTGTGAAGATAGCAGCCCTCCACAAACATCCAGAAAAAATTGGTCACCACGAAGTAATTATAGATGGTGGTTATAAGACGACACCAGGGCTGTGCAAAAAGAAAAGAAAAGGGGCTTTTCATTGAGCTGAACTATCTGGATGCTTTATAACACTGCAAACCTTTTCGAAACATCATGCTAAAATGAAATATAACACAGCCGACAGCTTTTCCTGCTCTTCCACATAATACATGGCATGGATTTTCATCTATTATTCTTTTATTAGACAAATTCAAAGGGAATCATGCTTCTTAAATAGCCGCCGAGAAGAAAGCAACTATAGATGGTTATTTTACTGGAGTAATGGATGAGAGAGTTTGTCTTTTGTTGGGTTTTCCCATTAAATTAAATCCTAATTTATATAAAGAGAGCAAAGTTTATATAAAGAGAGCAATTTATTGTACGTCTGGGATGGCATGAATATAAGTAAATGATTAAAGATTTGTCATTATTGTTTGACTATATCTTTTGACTACTTAATGTGTCTAAATAATGATTATTATTATTATTATTGCTAAAATTATTATTATTGTTATTATTATTATTATTATTATTATTATTATTATTATTATTATTATTATTATCATTATTATTATTTTTATTATTGCTAAAATTATTATTATTGTTATTACTATTATTATTATTATTATTATTATCATTATTATTATTTTTATTATTGCTAAAATTATTATTATTATTATTATTATTATTATTATTATTATTGCTAAAATTATTATATTATTATTATTGTTATTATTATTATTATTATTATTATTGCTAAAATTATTATTATTATTATTATAGCAAAAAATATTATTATTGATATTATTATTATTATTATTATTATTATTACTTCTGCTGCTACTATTATGTTGTAACCATGTTACTAAAGCAATTTATTGTATGTCTGGGATGGCATGAATATAAGTAAATGATTAAAGATTTGTCATTTTTGTTTGAAATTTGGCTACTTAAATAGTGTCTAAATACCGATGAGGTAACACTTTATAACTACACACTATGAATGATCTATTAAGCATTAGCAAATGGTGAATTCATAATTTGTTAAGCATTAACTCTATATTAATCAACATTAGTAAGCAGTTTTTAACTGTAGATACAAATGCTCTATTCTTGACATTTAAAATGTGCTTAATAATTGTACATCCATGCTTTGTTTCAGATTAATTTTTTAAATGACTAAATTATCACATTATTTACAAAACATTTGTATTTAAGAGTTTTTTTTAAAAGATTATTCAGAATGAGTTAGTAAATAATTAATAAACTATTAAAATCAGCATTATTATTCAGGCATATACTTACAGTTAATTTGTATGTTGATAAATGCTTCATTAACTCAGCTTCATCCAGTTGTGACCTAATCTGAAGCGAGGTTTATGTTTTATAAATCCCTAATAAATGACAATTAAAGGCTCAGTATCAAATAAACAATACATCTTTGCAATCTTATCTAAAAAGTAAAACTACTGTAAAATGAAGTTTAAACATTGCTGAATAATAGGCGTGTCAAAATATAACATAAAACTAGACAAAACAACAACAATATAACAATTTAACAATAAATTATGAGGCAACATTTCATTGTTATTTAGCGGAGTTTAAACTGCACAGTAATTTTATTTTAATTTAGACTGCAAAGATTTATTTTTCATTTGATACAGTTTTCCTGATATACGGGGCAATCCAGAGTCGTGGTCAATACACAGGCGAATGGTTAGTACAGGCAGGAAGCACACAACATAAACAAACAAACAAGGCTATGGTCAAAACACGGCAAAGCAAGGCAAAGGAAATACGTCGTAATGTTCACAGTAAAAGGTAAACAAGACTCAGCACTGATGTGTGTGTGTGCGCACGCTGTATAAATTGTCCTTTATGAGCAGCTCCAATCCGTGAGTGTGTGTAATCTACCGAATGAGGAACAGGTGTGTGTGAGCGGTGCATGACTGGGTATGTAGCTCATGTGATGGCGGAAATGTAGTTTGTTAGCGATCTGCTGCTAGATCGCTGATGATCATAACAGTATCTTCAAACGAATAGAAATGAATAAAGTTGTTTATTTTCTTTTTTATTTCCTGTTTAGAATAGAGCCGAGCCTTTAATTGTCATTTAGAAGGGATTTATAGAGCATAGTCCTCACTTTAGGTCACAAAACTGGATGAAGTTGAGTTAATAAAGCAATTATTAGTATACAAATTAACATATTACTATATGCCTAAATAATAATAAGATATATAAATGTTCATTTTAATACTTTATCAATCATTTACTTACGCATTCTGAATAATCTTAAAGGGCACCTATGGTGAAAAATCTACTTTTCAAGCTGTTTGGACAGACATATGTGCATGTATGGTGTTTAGACCGTCATATTGGCGTGAAATAAACACACCCAGTCCTTTTTTTTTTTTCAAATTTAACAACATATAAACGGTGGACCAATTGGAGCGGTTTTCAAATCGACCGCAACTTTACGTAGGAGTGCGGTCCCACCACCCACCAATATTGATTGACAGCTGCCCGTATTAACATGTCCGGTAGTCACGTGTATAATCATATCATCAAGAGAGGACGAGCGTAAAGCAGCCGGGAATAAAAGGTCTGTTCTGTTCGCTAGGATCATCAATCATCATCAAACGGGATCAAGAGTGAGTTTCACAAGTTTAAAATGTTGTAAAACAGAGCATGTGTGTAATGAATTACAGCGATTTAGCTTAGCTTTCTTTCATCAGCACAGCCGCGTGTCAGAACAATTATAAAGGAAGAGGCTTCAGTCCCGGTTTGTGGACGTTAATTCAGGTTTATTTTGTACATTAATATAACAGATATTCATACAGCAGTGGAGATTAACCTGTATCCTGTCACATTTACGTGCAAAAAGAGTGCAAAGCTAAACGCGCGCTCTGTCTGTCTGTGTGTGTGTCTACTGCGGTGTGTGTGTGCGCGTGTGAACTTTGTGTGACTCTGCGATGCAACTGCACAATAAATACTCGTTGGTAAAGTTCTTACTGTAGTATTTCTCACAAACGCTACGTGAGATCTGCTTCCTTTATGTCTGTCTGTTGTCTGACGCTGCCGAGGGAGGAGATTAAGGCACGCAGAAAGGCACGTAGAAACGGTGGGCGGGGAGGACTAGCCTTAAAGAAGCAGTACACCAAAACAGCCACCCAGTGCAAAAATGTATAAACAGGAATTTAATAAAAGGTATAATAAAAAGTCTGATGGGTGTTTTGAGCTGAAACTTTACACAAACTTTCTGAAGACACAAAAGACTTATATTAAATCTGAAAAAAGGGCTAATCTAGGTGCCCTTTAAAAAAACAGCAAGTTCTCTCAAATAACTGGTTTGTAAATGATGCGATACTTAATTTAGTAAGGAAATAATAATAATTAACAAAGTATAGAAATACAATCAAGCACATTATATATGTACTTATAAGTCAGCAATAGAGCATTTGTATCTGCAGTTATAAACTGCTTACTAACATCTGTTAACGCTAATAATTCTGACACTCCTGTCTGATAAATATCATGCATCTCTTAATAATTTAAAAGCAACAGGTTTACTCAAATTTTTAAAGAATAGTCTACTAATCACCTTTTACAGTGTAGCATGATATACGAAAAATAAAATTACAATGTATGCAAATGGCGCAACCACGTTAGCGACTCAATAAGCTAACATTACACCATTATGCACAACACATTTTTACTTATGTGCATCTTGGCATTTCCATTCCATTTTTTTAATATATATTTTTTAATGTGCATAAAAATTGTTGGATAGAAACCTATAGCCAATGAAGATCTCACAAACTTGCTGATTTGTTCACAAGCTAACAGGCTGATAAACATGCATAAAAGTGCTTCATACCTCATTCGTCTCGTAAATGTTTTGGTCGACCAGCTGAAGCAAAAACCACATTACATTCCTCAGAATGAAAGTTGTAATTAAGTTCCAGTGGATTATGTTGCGAAGGCATCGGATGCTCCTAGAATTTAAAAGATACACAGAAAAATAAATAAATAAAACAATCATTTCAGTAATTACACTTACACAGTTTTAGCATTGCACAAAGCTGATTGTGGAAGTACATTTGCATGAAAATGAAACCCCAGCAACAATCATTTCCAAAAGATTCATTATTCTGAGCATGCTTTTAAAGAGAAATGTTCACTTTCTTTAAAGTCTGCATGCTAAAAACAATCATATATATTAAAAAAACATTCATAGATTGATTTCCCCTGATTGACTTGTTTGAGAATATCATTTCTGAAGCAGGATTGTGATTTGACCCAGTGGCAGATGGCTTGGAAAAAAAGGAGCAGCTCTCTTTAGTGATTCCTAGTGTTGCATAAATGGCAATGCATTCATAATGACTCATAACAGGGTTTTGTAATTCATTAACTTCATAAATAATTGTCATGCTCCCAGGATCTCCACCTCCCGCCTCCCCTTGTTCACCCTCCTCAGACTTTTAATCACACAGATCTGCATTCACTGCTCACTCATTATTGGATGCTATTAATACTTGGAACACACACACACACACACACACACACACTTTGGGTTTTCTGTGCATTATAAAGACCATCGTTTAGTGTGAAAGAGTTTGACAGCAAATACACTGAACAAAACAATTCTTTGGATTTACTACATTTTTTAACCCAGGCTAATTATGAATATGTACACGGGTCTACATTTCTGTGGTAGACCTAGACGAGATGGAGATTTCAGCTTTAGCGCTTCCATTGCTTTTATTTTCCATTTTTCAGCATTTTTATTGCTTGTCCATCATTTGATACCTAACTCACGAGGGAAGATATCCATCTCTGCACTAATGGTGTAGTTAAGACCACCTAATTTGAGACTTAATCAAGTCAAGCCCCTGGATTTAAGGAACAGCGATAGTTTTCACACTTTTAAATCTTTTTAAACAGGCGTTATTTTATATTTAAGATGTGTTTGTATTTGCAACTCTTTTAATGTATTTGAAATTATGTTTTGCATCGTTCATTCATTGTTTTTGGTATGTTTGTTGGTGTTTGTTGTAAGATGACATGGGTGTCTAGAAAGGCGGCATTTATAAATAACATTAATTATTATTATTATTATTATTATTATTATTATTATTATTATTATTATTATTATTATTATTATTATTATTATTATTATTATTATTAAGTCAAGACCAAACTCCGAGGATAAAAAGTGTTGCATGCAAAACTGTTGCAAACTATTTGTTTGTATTGAATTTAAACAAACAAATTAAATTTAATAACAATTAATATCAACTTAATTTGTTTGTTTAGTAAAGAGTAAAGAGCATGTTTCATTAGGATTTTTAGCAATTTTCCTACTGTAAATGTGTGTCAACTTTTTTTTTAATTACTAAGCTCTTCATTTGTACAACTTTAAAAGTGATTTTTGTTTATTAATTTTTCAATTCGAATTCATTAATTTCTTATTAATTAAATTATTTATTTAAATTAATTTTCTTTTCATTTGTTATTTATTTATTTTTTTATTTTCAATTTAATTTCAATTTTATTTATTTACTTAAATTCATTTCTTTTTATTTTCATTTGTTATGTATTTATTTATTTTTAATTCAATTTCAGTTTAATTTATTTATTTTAATTAATTCATTTTCAATTCAAAGTCAATTTTATTTATTTGTTTATTTATACTTATTTATTTTAATTAATTCCTGTTTCATTTTCATTTGTTATTTATTTATTTTTAATTCAGTTTCAATTTTATTTATTTATTTATTTGTTTATTTATTTATTTAAATTCATTTCTTTTTTATTTTCATTTGTAATTTATTGATTTATTTATTTTTATTTCAATTTCAATTTCATTTATTAAATTTTCTTTATTTATTTTCCATTCAATTTAAATGTTATTTATTTATTTATTTATTTATTTATTTATTTATTTATTTATTTATTTATTTATTTATTTATTTATTTATTTACTTATTTATACTTATTTATTTAAATTAATTCATGTTTCATTTTCATTTGTTGTTTATTTATTTTCAATTGTTTCAATTTTATTTGTTTATTTATTTAATTTCAATTTATTTATTTATTTAAATTTAAATTTCATTTTATTTGTTTATTTATTTAAATTTAAATTTCATTTTGTTTATTTGTTTATTTTTTGTTTATTTATTTATTCATTCATGTATTCATTCATTTTATTATTGTTTCTATTTGAACACTCAGATAACAGATTATCAAATACTTTCTTTTATAGCAACCAAACATTGTCCAAACATTGTTCAAATAATAAGAAACCATACACTCAGATTTCAGTTGATGTATAAATCTCAGCTTCGAATAAAGAAGACTCTTATTACAGATTTTGCGATCCCGGGACACAGATTACAATCAGCATTTCTTAAATATGAACAAAGCCTTAGCATGAAGCATTAGCAATGTAAAATCACAGACACACGCACACACTTACCTCAAGCACAGAAAGAGAATGAAGGCAATAATGAGAGCTCCAACAGACACACAGTGGCCAAAGTAGTTTATGATGAGGGCTATCTTGTAGTGCATGGGATACTTCCTCTGTAAAAATAAATAAATATGCAAATAAATAAACCTATTATATAAGTGTCTAATGGTGTACTCGTTCAATATAAACCATGCCAAAGCACATTTCACCCCCAAATCTGATTCGTTTGACTAGCACTGACTATGCATCTTCATAACCCATGATCTATTATATGATAATAAATGATTATAATTACAGCACACATCAATAGGCATTACTCAGTGACCATTTTGTCCTTGCTTAATAATTGAAAGAAGCTTCCAAGGAAGATTTGAATCAAAGGATTCATATGTATTTCTCACGAGACCTTGAATGGGGTCACATAATTATGACGCAGCACTAAAGAAATGCTGCTTGCAGAATTTATGTGAAGGGATGCGAGAAGTTAACAGATGCGTATACAGGTGTTATAAAGAAAACAAAGATTTAAAGGGGGCCTATTATGCAAAAATTACTTTTGTAAACGGTTTAAACAGTCGTGTAGTGAGAGTGTGTGAATATAACCAGTTTCTAATGGTAAAAATTTTGTTTTTATACTCACACTTATTAAAAACAGTCTGCAGAAACACTTTGATTGACATTCTCCCTTTTTATGATGTCATCAGAGGGGGAAAACCCCGCCCACTAGTGAAGATCTCTGCCTTGTTAGAACAGGATGTTAGTCTTGTTTTTGAATCTGCCACTATGCTGACACACAGGCATTTGTAGCTCCGCCCTCTTTTGAAAAGCGCACAATCTCATTTGAATTTAAAGCGACAGTCACCAAAATGCCACAATTAGGATCAACGCCTAAAAGGGTCAGTTTCAGAGGTCAGGGTCGGAGTTATAAAACAGTATTTGTGTGGTATTTTGCACTGAAGCTTCACACACACTTTAGGCACATCAGAGACTTATTTTACATCTTGTGTAAAGGGTCCTGTTAAGATCAAGAACATGAGTAAAGCAGTTACAAAGCATCCGATACCACATAATTGCTTGATTATTTCAAATATGAGTTGCTGTGTTACATGCGACAATGGAAAAAGAATTGGGTCAACGTGATTATCTGCTGTGCGTGCTGTTGAGAGTGTTAAGCCAGGGGCATTTTGGATTCTGTAAACAAACAAACAAAAAAAAAGCATGGGGTTTAATGGGGTTAATTGATTCAAACCATTGAAAGAATTGCTCAGGGATACTTTCGGTGTTGCAGTAAACAAATATTTTCGCTGCCGCTGGATCACAAAGCCAGTGTTATTGATGTTGCATGGGTATATTTTTGACAACAGCCAAAAATTCATTGTATGGGTCAAAATGATACATTTTTCCTTTAAGCCAAAAATCATTGAGTACCTGTATATTAAATGTAAGGTTCCATTGAAAGTATATTGATGGTAATGTTCCATAAATAAATTTGATAAGTGTTCATTCATTCATTGTCTGTTCGGCTTGGTCCCTTTAACACTGGGAAACACCCATACACTCTACATTCACACACATACACTATCAACCCAGGCTCATTCTGAGAACTCCCGGGACATATTTCGCGGTCTCCAGAAACGTCCCCGGGACTACGTTCTCAGATTGAGCCTGGGTTGTACACTATTCAATTCCCCTATAGCGCATGTGTTTGGACTGTGGGGGAAACCGGAGCACCCAGAGGAAACCCACACCAACACGGGGAAAAAACTCTACACAGCAATGCCAACAGACCCAGCCACGGCTCGAACCAGCAACCTTCTTGCTGTGAGGCGATAGTGCTACCCATTGCACCACTGTGACGCCTAAATTTGGTAAGTGTACCAATCGTAAATATATCAAAGCTCAATTGTTTTGATTAGTAATGTGTAATGCGGTGGCTCAGTGGTAAGCACTGTCACCTCACTGTCACCGTACCTTGCGTTCTTGCTCTCTTCTCCTACCTTGCATTACAGATGATCTCTGTTTACCTGCTTTTATTTGCAGTCACCGGTCATTTCAGCTAATTCTTTCCACCTGCCTTTTATTCCCTTTTCCCCCTATTTATAGCACGTCATTTCCCTTCATGTTTGTCAGTATGTTGTCGCTTGTGTGTCTGTGCGAAGCATTCCGTTACTCACCTTGTATTTGTGTCCAGGACTGCCAGTGAGCGAGCGTCCCGTTGTTCTGGGTTTTGTCCTTGATGCACCCTCAGCGTTCACCCAACTGGGTTACCTTGGTTTTGTTACTTTTCCTGAGACCCGCTCCTTAAATAAAGACTTTGTTTTTCTGCATTTGAGTTCACCTCTTCATTGCTCGTGACAGGAACATACTGACTCACATGGACTCAGCAGAAGACGCTGATATTCGCCGAGCTCAACAAGGCGCTTTGCTGGGGCGACAACAGGAGGAAATCGCGGCATCCCACCAGGCATTTGCGGAGGTGTCCCAACAACTGGCCCAACATCAGCTGCAGCTTGCTCTCTCGAGTCCTCCAGCAGCTCTCCCTAATCCTCCAGCGGCTCTTCCGGATCCTCCAGCGGCTGCTTCGTCGGAACAGGGGATAACCACTTCACGACAGGCCGAACCTCGACTCAACCCACCCGCTGCTTTCTCTGGTGAGCCCGACACTTGTCGATCTTTTTTGTCCCAGTGTTCCCTCACCTTCTCGCTCCAGCCATCTTGCTTCCCCACAGAGACAACCAAGGTAACCCAGTTGGGTGAACGCTGAGGGTGCATCAAGGACAAAACCCAGAACAACGGGACGCTCGCTCACTGGCAGTCCTGGACACAAATACAAGGTGAGTAACGGAATGCTTCACACAGACACACAAGCGACAACATACTGACAAACATGAAGGGAAATGACCGCTGCTCCTGTGACTGCAAATAAAAGCAGGTAAAAAGAGATCATCTGTAATGCAAGGTAGGAGAAGAGAGCAAGAACGCAAGGTACGGTGACACTCACAGCAAGAAGTTTGCTAGTTCAAGTCCCGGCTGGGTCAGTTGGCATTTCTGTGTGGAGTTTGCATGTTCTCCCCGAGTTGGTGTGAGTTTCCTCCGGGTGCTCCCGTTTCCCCCACAGTCCAAACACATGCGCTATAAGGGAATTGACTAAACTAAATTGGCCGTGTGTATAGGTGTTTCTCAGTACCGGATTGCAGCTGGAAGGGCGTCCGCTGCTCAAAAACATTTACTGGAATAGTTGGCGGTTCATTCTGCTGTGGAGACCCCAGACAAATAAGAGACTAAGCTGAAGGAAAATGAGTAAATGAAAGTGCAATGCTAAATATATTAAATAATCTCATTATTTTTTAACATTTTCTATAATGTTTTCCCCCCCTGTGGGATCATTTGAACTTTTTTTTGAAAATGAGCAGCCCCCCTGTTTTTGCTTTTCAGATTTTTTACTCGATCCTGTAATGTGATGAGTAGACCCTATGATGTCATAGAAAGACCCTGCAGGGTTGATGAATATTTCAAGTGGACACATTCATGTCGCCAAACATCAGATCTGCCTTCAGGAAGATGTTTTAGACATCTTTATCTTGTGGAGTTAAACCAAGTGCCGCTTTCCATCAGTGTGTGTCAGGGACAGGTCACCCAAATATGAACATTTCCTCAGCATTAACGGCGAGTTCACGCTGCATGATTTTCATAAGCATTTGATGGCCATTTTCACACTGCAAGACTATTTATACATTGTAGAAAATATCTGTAATTGACAGTTTCTGTATTTTGTGTTTTTCGTTTATTTACGGTTGTGAATTGCATTATGGGATGTTGATCTCTGCTCTGTCAACTTTTGATGTTGGTAATTTAACTCTATAGTTGAACAAAGTGATTTTTGTTGACATTTTAGTAGTTTGAAATAATATAATGTAAAAGAGATAACATATAGAGAAATAAGTCTGTAAAATTACAGAAAATGTACTGGTAGTTTATTACAAGGTTTTTGTAGTGTAATATACAACACAAACCCAGACAATACAGGCATATAGCCTGCCTAGTGAAAGGGGGGGGGGGGGGGGTCTCTCTAGAAGTGGACCTTTTTTTTTTGCAGTTTTTCCCCACATATTGTATTTGATTAAGAAGTTTAAATACAGTATTTTGGTGACACTTTATGAAGTATTTAGTGCAGGATTAGCTTGCCTTTTGGAATCATGTGCATGCTCTTTGCTATTTTTTGTCAAGTTGCTTACCAAGATCTTGTGCACATTTTGGCAGTCCAAACACACACTACATGTTATTATTATTTTTTCAATTTTATGGGGACTTCTCGTAGAGGTAGACATATGGTGAAATTCAATAATGCAGTGTGTTGTGATCATCAATATCCACAATATTGATAACAATTATTTTAACTTGTGCTTTTTAAATATATTTAGATTGTGCTGGTGGTTGTTCATCACAGCACCACATGCTTGAATATTTAATAGGTGATTTGTATATCAGATGTTGGATTTTGGTCATTTTCCAAGGGAAGCTAAAAACAAGCAAATATCAACAACTAATAATGTTACAGCTTGATGTGGGCGTTACCACTTTGATGTCTATCAGATGTTGGATTTTGGTCATTTGCCAAGGGAACCTAAAAACAACCAAATATCAACGTCTAATGATGTTACAGCTTGACGTTGTGTGGACGTTATCACTATGATGTCTATAAGATGTTGGATTTTGGTCATTTTCCAAGGGAACCTAAAAACAACCAAATATCAACAACTAATAATGTTACAGTTTGATGTGGGCGTTACCACTTTGATGTCTATCAGACGTTGGATTTTGGTCACTTTCCAGCGCAACCTAAAATCAACCAATATCAACGTCTATTGATACTACAGCTTGACGTTGAGTGGACGTTACTACTATGATGTCTATCAGATGTTGGATTTTGGTCATTTTCCAAGGCAACATAAAAACAACCAAATATCAATGTTTAATGATGCTACAGCTTGATATTGTGTGGACGTTACCACTATGTCTATCAGATGTTGGATTTTGGTCACTTTCGAGCGCAACCTAAAAACAACCAAATATCAACGTCTATTGATACTACAGCTTGACGTTGTGTGGACGTTACTACTATGATGTCTATCAGATGTTGGATTTTGGTCACTTTCCAACGCAACCTAAAAACAACAAAATATCAACATCTAATAATGTTACAGCTTGATGTTGTGTGGGCGTTACCACTTTGTCTATCAGATGTTGGATTTTGGTTGCCATACCTGACAAATAAATGTCAGTATTTAACGTCAATATGACGTTGGTTTAAGATGTTGGTTCGATGTTGGATTTTGGTCACTTTCAACACAACCTAAAATCAACCAAATATCAACGCCATTTGATGTCTTTATTGCACATCAAAATAATGTTGTCTTTAGACGCTAGCTAGACATTGAATTTTGGTAACCCAACATCACGACCTTAATCTGACCTAATATTAAAGTCTTATGACGTTGTGTGCCTGCTGGGATTCTTCAGTATATCTTCATTAGTGTTCAATAGAACAAAAGAAACTCAAACAGGTTTATAATAAGTAGAGCATGAGTAAATGGGTGAACTATCACTAATTACTAGCGAGGTGATGTAAGAGTATTAAATATGTTGACTTTTGCCACATTGAAAGCCGTGCCTGATGGCTCATGAACTACTCACTGATCACTTTAAAATGAAGTGCTTGAGATAGGCATGCTTTTTGAGAAAAGGTGATATGCAATCCTCTGACTCTGCCTCTGTGTTTGCTGAGGCATGAAGTGTGGAGCCGCAGATTTGACATGGAGCTTAAAGTTTTCTCACTCTCGCTGAAGTCAAGCCTCGCTTTATAGTCATTTGGCATTTTATAGTGTGGAGGAGTGATGATGAACTAAGTTATCTGTGGCTCCAATTGATTTATTTTATGTTTGTTTGCTTTCTTTTAATTTACAGCTAATTATCCATGGCAAAAAGCAAATAGAGTTCATTTGTCCTACTAACATACCTCGTTTCCTGGCTAGTTTTTAAAAGTAAACGGTGCTCTAAGCTAGTTTTAAAACAGCAGACGGCATTCTAGGCTAGTTTTTGACAGCAAACGGTGCTCTAGGCTAGTTTTTAACAGCAGATGGCGCTCTAGGCTAGTGTTTAACAGCAGACGGTGCACTAGGCTAGTTTTAACAGCAGACGGCGCTCTAGGCTAGTTTTTAACAGCAGATGGAGCTCTAGGCTAGTTTTTAACAGCAGACGGCGCTCAAGTCTAGTTTCAAAACAGCAGACGGTGCTCTAGGCTAGTTTTTAAAAGTAGACGGAGCTCTAAGC
Source organism: Danio aesculapii (assembly GCF_903798145.1). Lineage (NCBI taxonomy): Eukaryota > Metazoa > Chordata > Actinopteri > Cypriniformes > Danionidae > Danio > Danio aesculapii. The sequence continues at coordinate 2,673,478 of NC_079436.1, read as the reverse complement.
TAGTTTTAAAACAGCAGACAGTGCTCTAGGCTAGTTTTTTAACAGCAGACGGCGCTCTAGGCTAGTTTTAACAGCAGATGGCACTCTAGGCTAGTTTTAACAGCAGATGGCACTCTAGTCTAGTTTTTTAGCAGCAGAAGGCGCTCTAGGCTAGTTTTAACAGCAGACGGCGCTCTAGGCTAGTTTTAACAGCAGACGGCGCTCTAGGCTAGTTTTGAACAGCAGACGGCACTCTAGGCTAGTTTTGAACAGCAGACGGCGCTCTAGGCTAGTTTTTTAACAGCAGACGGCACTCTAGGCTAGTTTTTTAACAGCAGATGGCGTTCTAGGCTAGTTTTAACAGCAGATGGCACTCTAGTCTAGTTTTTTAGCAGCAGAAGGCGCTCTAGGCTAGTTTTAACAGCAGACGGCGCTCTAGGCTAGTTTTAACAGCAGATGGCGCTCTGGTCTAGTTTTAACAGCAGACGGCGCTCTAGGCTAGTTTTAACAGCAGACGGCACTCTAGTCTAGTTTTTTACAGCAGAAGGCGCTTTAGGCTAGTTTTAAAAGCAGATGACACTCTAGGCTAGTTTTTAACAGCAGACGGAGCTCTAGGCTAGTTTTTTAACAGCAGACTGTGCACTAGGCTAGTTTTAACAGCAGACGGCGCTCTAGACTAGTATTTAACAGCAGATGGAGCTCTAGGCTAGTTTTTAACAGCAGACTGTGCACTAGGCTAGTTTTAACAGCAGACGGCGCTCTAGACTAGTATTTAACAGCAGATGGCGCTCTAGGCTAGTTTTTTAACAGCAGACTGTGCACTAGGCTAGTTTTAACAGCAGACGGCGCTCTAGACTAGTATTTAACAGCAGACGGCGCTCAAGTCTAGTTTTAACAGCAGACGGCGCTCTAGGCTAGTTTAACAGCAGACAGCGCTCTGGGCTAGTTTTTAACAGCTGACAGCGCTCTAGGCTATTTTTTAACAGCAGATGGCGCTATAGTCTAGTTTTTTAACAGCAGACAGCGCTTTAGGCTAGTTTTTAACAGCAGATGGCGCTCTAGGCTAGTTTCTAGGCTAACTTCTGCAGCTGTCATGCAAGTCATGTAAGTTGGCTTTTCTGGCAGACAGACAGACAGACAGGCAGACAGACAGACAGAAGACAGACAGACAGAAGACAGACAGGAAGGCAGACAGGCAGACAGACAGACAGACAGACAGAAGACAGACAGACAGACAGACAGACAGACAGACAGACAGACAGACAGACAGACAGACAGACAGACCGATCCCCTGACCTTCTCCTCTAGAATGGGCTCACAGTTGGAGTAGTTGCTCTTCAGTGCCCATGTGCCGTTCTCCAAACACTCTCTGTAAGCGATTCCTGCAAACAATCACAACAATCAACAGTTCAGGCAGCAGTTTGCAGCTCTGGAACTTTCTGAATTGACATTTGTCCACTCTTTGAAGAGCTGCAGACCCAATCTACAGTAAACCTTCAAGTTTGACTTTTTGGATCTTTCCTTTCCACTTGAGTGTTTGCTGCACAAAATCTGTGGAGTCACAGAAGGATTTGCTTAGTTTCATATTCCTGTGAGTTATTTTGCATATTTGAAAATCCACAGGGCTTAAATGCTGTGGCTTTGCTCTTTCCCCCTCTTTTCATTACATGGAAAGTCTCTTATCTCTTTTCCAAGCTAATAGAGAGACTTAATAGACAGACTTGAAAATTCACAATTAGTCAGCTTGATTAATGTCCATGCACAGAATGTGCACAGCATATTACTATTATACCAAGGATGTCATCACTAGTGTTTATTTATTTATTTATTTATTTATTTATTTATTTATTTATTTATTTATTTATTTATTTATTTATTATTATTATTATTATTATTGTTATTATTATTATTATTATTATTATTATTATTATTATTATAATTGGGAGTAGTATGTTTATTATTAGTATTATTATTATTATTATAATTGGGAATAGTATGTTTATTATTATTATTATTTATTTAATTACTATTTATTATTATTATTATTATTATTATTATTATTATTATTATTATAATTGGGAGTAGTATGTTTATTATTATTATTATTTATTTAATTACTATTTATTATTATTATTATTATTATTATTATAATTGGGAGTAGTATGTTTATTATTAGTATTATTATTATTATTATAATTGGGAGTAGTATGTTTATTATTATTATTATTTATTTAATTACTATTTATTATTATTATTATTATTATTATTATAATTGGGAGTAGTATGTTTATTATTATTATTATTTATTTAATTACTATTTATTATTATTATTATTATTATTATTATTATTATTATTATTATTATTATTATTATTATTATTATTATTATTATTATTATTGGGAGTAGTATGTTTATTATTAGTATTATTATTATTATTATAATTGGGAGTAGTATGTTTATTATTATTATTATTTATTTAATTACTATTTATTATTATTATTATTATTATTATTATAATTGGGAGTAGTATGTTTATTATTATTATTATTATTTATTTAATTACTATTTATTATTAATATTATTATTATTATTATTATTATTATTATTATTATTATTATTATTATAATTATTATTATTATTGGGAGTAGTATGTTTATTATTATTATTTATTTATTTTATTACTATTTATTATTATTATTATTATTATCATCATTATTGGTAGAAATATGTTTATTATTTATTTATTTATTTATTTATTTATTAACATTAGTAGTAGTTGTAGTGATTATTATTATTATTATTGATATTATTTCATGTATGTAAGATATTATTAAAAGTATGTGAATAATTACAACAACAACCACAATTATTATTATTATTATTAATATTAGTATCATTATTATTTTCTGTCCACGAAGACATCAAAAAGAAGACATTAAACTGATTTGTCACTCATTTTGGTTTGTGTCAAGTAGTCATAAAAAGACATATCTCAAACAATGTCATGTCTGTGTTCTTTGTCACGATTATAAAGGTTTTACCAATTCTGACAGTAGACTTTGTTCATTACTTTTAATCCCTGAAAAACATGGTTCGTAAATCTTCTGTGATATGTCAGCCACAAAAGACACTTTACACAAATAATATAACACACTATACAGTATAAACAGTTGAGGGCAAAATTATTCACCCTATTGTGAAATATTTATTCTTATTCAAATATTTCCCAAATGATGTTGAACAGATTCAGGAATTTTTCACAGTATTTCTGTAATATTTTTTCTTCTGGAGAAAGTCTTATTTGTTTTATTTTGGCTAGAATAAAAGAATAATTTTTAAAAAACATGTTAAGGTCAATATTATTAGCCCCTTAAGCACTATTTGTTTAGGATTGTCTACAGAACAAACCACTGTTATACAACGACTTGCCTAATTACACCAACTTTACCCTAATTAACCTAGTTTAACCTTTAAATGTCACTTTAAGCTGAATACTAGTATCTTGAAGAATATCTAGTCAAATAGCATGTCCTGTCATCATGGCAAAGAGAAAAGAAATCAGTTATTAGACTTCATCTGTATATAGATAGTGACTGATGTCTGGTGCAGTTGTATCCTGCAATAATGTAATGCTCAGTGTTTTGTTTACAGAGTCTTCACTGATTGTCAGGTCATGTGATTCTTGCTGAAGTTTCGTTGTGTGCTTAATCTGACTGGAAGACACTTGGAAGGAGCACACTGCAGGACATACATGGACTCTGTCGGTCTGTAAAAGCAAGGCTATAATTTGTCTGGGAAAATCTCCTGAAGCCACTGGACAGATGTGTTGTTCACCCTCGCTCAGATTACTATATGTCTGGAAAACGTTCGCAAAAGACAACAGCTGAAATAGCCCTGTTGGAACAGTTTGTAACACATCCATGTTTTATAGATGTGGAGCGACATAATACTTGTAAGTCCAGTTCTGACAGTAGCTGGGGACACTATTTTCAACATTTCTTAGTCATTCATGTGTGATTATATTGTTCTTTAAATATCAAATGGATGCATTTTTGGACAAAAAAAATACTGATTTCTTTTTTTTATGTAGAAGACAGCATCAAGCCAGGTCAGCATTAAGATTGCAATTTGTGATAAAATTATCCACCATGAACCCTCTTCTAGCCCTCGCTTGGGAGGAAAAAACATCCCTACTAGAGTGCGCATAAGGAAGACCTCCATTAGACCAGGAGCAGGAAAACGCAACAGAAGAAATGTCAGATCGAAAAGGGTAGTGGACTGAATCCAAAGCCATGTTCTTTGCTACTACTGAAACATTTTGACGCTGACAAAGGACAAAGGCATATACAGTTGAAGTCAGAATTATTAGCCCCCCCTTGAATTTTATTTATTTATTTTTTATATTTCCCAAATGATGTTTAACAGAGCAAGGAAATTTTCACAGTATGTCTGATAATATTTTTTCTTGTGGAGAATTTTTTCTTATTTGTTTTATTTCGGCTAGAATAAAAGCAGTTTTTAATTTTTTAGGAACCATTTTAAGGTCAAAATTATTAGCCCCTTAAGCTCTATTTTTTATGATAGTCTACATAACAAACCATCGATATACAATAACTTGCCTATTTACCCTAACCTGCCTAGTTAACCTAATTAACCGAGTGAAGCCTTTAAATTAGGATCTGTGTCAGACTGCTAAGGTGTATCTACCTTTTCTCCTCGATGACCTTGAGGATCTGCTCTGATAGTGCAGTCACATTCTGTATTGAGAGATGTTTTGATAGAGATGAGTTATTAAAACTATTATGAGTAAAAATGTGTTGAAGAAATCTGCTCTCCGTTAAACATAAATTGGGGAAAAATAAACAGGGAGCTAATAATTCTGACTTCAACTGTACACATATATTTTTAGATTTTATATATATATATATATATATATATATATATATATATATATATATATATAAATAATGGCTATATGCTTCCTTACAACCAATTTTTCTTCATCGCATTTCTAATCATAGTAGTTTTAATAACTCATCTCTAATAACTGATTTATTTTATCTTTGCCATGATGAGAGCAAATAATATTGTACTATATATATTCTTCAAGACACTAGTATTCAGCTTAAAGTGACATTTACAGGCTTAACTAGGTTAATTACATTAAAGTTAGGGTAATTAGGCAAGTCATTATGAAAAAAATATTGCTAAAGGGGGCTAATAATATTGACCTTAAAATAGTTTTAAAAAAATTAAAAACTGCTTTTATTTTAGCTGAAATAAAACAAAATAAGACTTTCTCAAGAAGAAAAAATATATATATTATAAAAATAATAATATAAATACTGTGAAAAATTCCTTACTCATAAAGTTAATCATCATTTGGGAAATATTAGAAAAGGGGGAAAAAAACACAATTACATAATACTTTTTTAAATTTAATTAAAATTAATTATTTATAACAATGGGAATCATTTACAATATTTAAGTCAACTACATAAATACTTGTCTCACGGGCATAAGAAACAGATATAAGGAGCTTGAAATGTCTACCTTGAGATGCAGCAATTCAGTTTTTGTAAACAAATATTATCTGGAGCATCTACAGGACATCAAACCAAGTGGGTTTGCTATTTACATGGGGGACTTTATAACTGGAAAAAGTCCTTCGTAACTAGCTTTGTAAGTGCTTCACTATTGAGGAAACGCATCTGCTAGTGCACATGTTTAAAGTGAGCAAGCAAGCCATCTAAAAAATGAGACAGATCCCACCAAAGCAGTGGTGAAGGTGAAGAAGGGGTCGGATGAGGTAGCGGTTTTTATATTTATATTTTATTTATATTTTAATACAATAATAATACTTTAAATTTTAATCCCTACATTTTCATATTTAAATAAATTCATGTGCTGCTGCGCATCCCTGTGTTTAAAAAGCAAAGTTTATTCACATTTTGAACCCTCCTATCACTAAAATGTAATAAAAGTATTGAACAAGTCACCATTTTTTCCTAGAAAACATATTTCTAAAGGTGCTGTTGACTTGAAATTTTCACTGGAGGTTGGTAACAACCAAATAAATCCATATATGCAAAGAAAACAAATCTAATTAGTTTAAAAGTTAAAAAAGTATTGAACACATGAAGAAAGGGTGGTGGAGAAAGGCAGTGAAAGCCCAGACAGCAGCTGAAATCTCTCAGTAAATCTTCTGCAACCCTTGAATTATATTACTCTGAACCTGCAAGACTGTAAGGCTAATACCTTTGATATTTAAACAACATCACAGATGACGTAAAAATGATACCTGTGTCAGGGCTAAAGCTTGCAAAAAAAACTTGCGTCACACCATTAGTCTAATACACTTGGTTTTGGATGGCAAAGCTACAATCAGGAGATGCACTTTGTCTTCTCTCATTCCCAAAAACACATCTGAAAGCAGGACTATCAACAGAATGACAATCAAGCTGACTATTGGTGACTGCTACACCAGAGATGGTCAGAGACGGAAAACACTACATAGGGCACTTTAAACAGTCTAGATGTTATGAGGGAGGTTCACAGATGGCAAGAATAAAACATACATCCTAAAGCTCTTCTCTCCAACAACAACAACAACAACAACAACAACAACAACAACAACAACAACAACAACAACAACAAAAATGTGGTCAAAATATGACTCTCTCTCTAAATGATCTATGTGGGGGTCAGAATAATGGGGTGGACCACAAAACAAATCATACAATACACCCAAAACTACCGTAGGAATGTTAGGAACAGATAACCATCTTTTGAGGAAGGAAAAAAACAATAGTGACAGAGGTGTCAGACTCTTGGTAGCTGAAGCCTGTAAAGAGGGCTTTGGTTGATTAAGCAACCACTCAGGACCACAGGAGGCCGTGTAATTGCCTGACAGTGCATAGACAGAGATGTGTGGAGGCTTGTCAGAGCCTGACATGCAAGAACAGCAGGAAAACTGGATTCATCTCAATCTTTAAGGCTTAAAACTTAGGAGTCTTAGGAGCGTCACTCATAATTTACAACTAATTGTGCTAATGTTTAGGAAGTTTTCAGCTATTCAGTTATTCACCAAACTTGTTCATGTGAATTTGCATGAATATGTTGGAAAATTAGAGTGGCTGCATCCAAAATCGCCTACCACTCGAGTCCATGCTACATTTGACATTGAATTTACTACACAACCATTAGAAAAGACACACACGTTTCATTCACTGTATTTAAAATATTGATTAAAGTTCAAATCATTTTTTAGTCACCAAACATCTTCAAAAATAGAAAGATAATTCATTTCAAGAGTTCGCACTTAGATATGCTTGGCGTTTAAAGCAGGTTTGGCATGCTGTCTGGGAGAGAACCCTGAGCTCGGAGATATTTGAGCCCAGGGCTCCCGCCCGGTCGATAAGCATATCAGGAGATCCGAGATCAGGTAGGTCTCGAGAGCTCCCCCTTTAGAAAAGGGAGGAAAAGGAGGAGATGGGGTGGAAGGGGGGATTCTTCCAAACGAAGATAGAGCAGTAGGGAGAAAATGATCCATTTATAGTAAACTAGGATCACTCTGATTGGATTATTACTGATTACAGATGAGATTACAGATTACACATTTTTCTGCAGTTTTCGTTTTCGTGAATCCACTAGAGGCCGCTGTGTATGCTTTTTGAAATCTCAAATTTCTCTTGCGAGTGCCATTTGCGCCTGCTGTTCTCGCGTAAACCCACCAGAGGCCGCTGTGACTGACTTTTTGACACACTTTTTGACTAATCGACTGACCCACCCTCCCCCTTCCCTAAACCCAACCAATTTTATTAATTGACCAGCGCCCACCCACTTCCCTAAACCCAACCAACACATTTCAAAAGCAATCCAGAAAAAGAAAAGCCCTCGTCTGATTTTTACCATGTTTTCAGATTTTACCACATTCTCACCCTGTTATTTACTTGTTTATTGTAGTTTTTGGATTCTGTTTTTGTTTTACCTGCTTTCTGGAATCGTTCTTCACCAGACTCGAACCCTGTCATCGTGGTCAACTCCTCTCTGCGTCTCAAATTCGCCAATGTACATGGCAAGCTAACGGGACAAACTGGTTACAGCCGGAAAGCCGTCTGTATGGAAGTAAGCGGTCAGCTGGTAAGCTCAAAAGGAACAGCGTCCCACCGCCCCGTAGCGTTCGTTTAAAAAATGAAATGCAGCCATACGTACCTCTGGCTACATAATTTGCAGTCTCCAGAAACAAGGGCTACGTTTTAGAATGAGCCTATGTTGGGAAAAAGTTCTCAGACTTTGGTTTCCCCCTGTTGTAACCACAATGTAATAGTCATGTAAACTGTAAGTAAGTAAGTAAAGGTTTATTTATATAGGACCTTTCCCAGACATTGAGTCACAAAGTGCTTTACAAGAGAAAACAAGTAAAAGAACACATGACAATAAAAGAAGGCATGTTAAAACATATTAAAACTAATTAAAAATCCAAATACAGAAACACTAATACTGTTAATTAAAAGCTTGACCAAAAAGGTGAGTTTAAATGCTTTTTAAAAAGTTCAACTGATCCCAGAGTTCTCAGTGCTATCGGGAGAGACTTCCAGAGCCATGGGGCCACCACACCTTTAGTCTTAAGACGAGTTCTGGGAATGACTAAAAGGTCTTTGCCAGAAGACCTCAGAGACCAGCTACATGAGTGACTGCTTAAAAGATCTTGAATATACAGGGGTGCTTGACCATGCAGAGCTCTATATGAACTCTGAAACACACTCCAGCATCACCAGAGATGTTTTTTTTCCTGGATGCACAGTTGCACCCAAACATGCACAAACCTGCTGCTGTCTGAATACAGAATGTGACTGCACTATCAGAGCAGATCCTCAAGGTCATCGAGGAGAAATGGTAGATACACCTCAGCAGTCTGACACAGATCCTAATTTAGCCTTCCTCACATCAGGAGAGTATAGAGAAGATACAACGTGACCCAACATGCATAATGGAGTATGAAATGTGACATCGAATGGCCATTTTACACAAATAATACATTTTATAGGAATTTTTAACACAGTTGTGTGTGAATATAAGCAGCTTCTAATGGTAAAAATGAATCAAACATGTATGTTTATAATCACACTTGATAAAAACAGTCTGCAGGAACACTTTGATTTGACTAGTGTATTGACTAGTGACCATCTCTCCCTCATTTGCATAGGATGTTAGTCTTGCTTTTGAATATGCCACTATGCTGACACACAGGCACTTGAAGCTCCACCCTTTTTCGAAAAGAGCACAATCTCATTTGAATTTAAAGCGACAGTCGCCAAAACGCCACAGTTAGGACCACAATTAAGCCTAAAAGGAGCAATTTCAAAGAGTTAAGACTTCAGTTTCTGACCATATCTTTAACTTTTTATACCCATTGGAATTATAGTCGATGAACAATTGAGAATACATAAGATTTGAGGAGTCATTGCAAAGTATAACCATAACAGAGTGAAACTCTAGTATTTGCATGTGTTTTAAAGGCATTTTAAGAGAGTGTAAAGTAGAGTTTGCCGATAGACATCATGATGCTGAGCCGGCATCGTGATCTTCCGCCCTGTCCCAGCAGCAACCCACTCGCGAATAATACACCCAGCCCGTTTACACTAATACGTCTTAGTTTTAACATGGCATTTTAGAACTGAAAATGATCCACATCCACACTCCAAACTCCTCAGAGTCCAAGGTGGCAGTGGACCGTGATAATCAAGACCCAAAGAGATCATACAGTGGGCCGGGCTTCTGCAAGCCCTCACATGCAAGTTTAAAAGATTAACATTACACACACACATAGCAAAGAAATCAAGAGAGAAATCTGTCATATCTCCATAATTTCAAAGTCAACACTGAATCCCCAGAATCTAATCTCATTTGGAACTTCTACACGCGCAGTGCTAGTTATGATTGAGGAGAGCCAATCTCCCTTGAGCAAATCACTTTCATCATGGGGTTCCTGCAGCGTGAAACGTAGAATAAGCTATTAAATGCAGTCTGAATGAGACGATAGCCCATACACTTAAAAGAATCATCTTTCACGGTGTCAAAATTAACATATAGTACAGCAACCGTCCCCTTCTAATCGCAGAAACACCTTCGTTCCCATTGATTCTTATGTATGTTCTTATGTCTATTTCGTTTGAGTGTTAATAACTTCAAACCATCTAGAAAAAGGCGTTTGGACACAAGGAAAGGATAGATCTTCACATGCATGCATTTTGTAACACAAAATGCAGCAAATTCTCTTCACGCACATTTATCCATGAGAGAAAGTTCCTACAAAAGAAGGACTATAAAAACAAACAAACCTACTAAACTAAAAAAAAGGAAAGATAATGAAAAGAACACAAGAAACTCTCAAGAAAAATAAGTCTCTGAAGCTCTCAAAAGAAAAACAAAACAAAAAAAAAGACAAACATTAACAACCCGTGCTCATTGCAGATACGTACCCGGGTCTACAATTCTGGGGATAGCGAAATACGTAACTTGAGGTCTGCTCGCAGTTTTTGCAAATCCACCACAGGCCGCTGTGTTCGCTTTTTGATGAAGTTTTTCTCGCATGTCCTCTTCTGGCTTAAATCCACCAGAGGGCGTAATATATACTTCAGCCATACAGGAGTGTGTTTCCCAAACAACGACATAACTCGCGGCTGAACTATTATAGTACGATGCATCGTTTGGGAAAAGAACAATGTAGTAAGGAGTGTTTCCCAAAACTGTAGTTTCTCTGTCGCAGATCCATTGTTTGAACCACGTTAGTTATAATGTAAAACATCCATAATGACGCTCCAAACGGGGTGGAGTAACTACTTCTTTAGAGAAAAAAACATGATTTTTTTGGTGCAAATTATATTGTTTTACACACACACACGCATTAAAAAAATCCTGTATTAATTTTGGTGAAAACATGCACTCGTTTTTCATATTAACTGAAATATATGTAAACAACAGATATAGGATCTATATAAGTTTCATTTACAAATATTATCGAGAATAGTCCATGTAAAAACACTGAGCTAACACGTATTCTAATCTCATATATACATTCTATAAATCATTAATGGTTGTAGGCTAATTTTACAGTAGGCTATTTATTAAGAAATGAAAAAAAAAACTATGTAATAATAATATTTGTTATTAATAATAAATATTATTTAATTCGTTAATTCAAAACACAATTCGTAAATACAACACAAGTAAAAATCATAGATATTTTTGCCAAATTTGCTAAATTCTCACCAAATTTTCACCAAATTTAATATTTTAGTTGAATTTGTGTGTTTATGAATTGCATTTTGAATTTACGAATTGGATTTGTGTATTTACGACTCATGTTTTGAACTTACAAATTGGATTTTGTAAGTGTGAATTGTGTTTTTTTTCTGTAAATGGTTTATTTTTGAGACTGATCTGTCTCCATATTCTGACACTATAACATTCATGCTTTACAACCGTTTTTCTTTTTCGCTACAATTGTTTTGACAATTGTAAATATTAAATAAATACGATACGCTTATTTTTATGTATGAACGAACATTGAGAACGAACAATATGGATTGTAAATTACATTTTAAACAGTTTCAAATTATTAACCATGCACCATGTTATTGCACACCAGGACACAACAAATTGACATGAGCACTGCAACACTGACTGCCAGTCCAGAATTAGCCTTATAAAGCTGATGTAGATGCTTATGATGTGGCAGCTTGGTTGCTTCCACCACTGCTTTCTGCCTTTTAAGAGTCATAGAAACATCCGGAGATGAAACTGGAAACATAATGAGCTGGTTTTCAGGTCATCCAAGCCTATCTGTTACGAGGGACTCTTTGATGTGTATATTAGAAACTGTAGGCGCTACATATCTTATCACCTTCGCCAACAGCTTCTGGGGGGAAAAGAACAAGAGTTGCACCCCTGCTAAGCCATTTATTATACTGCCATTTGGGTAAAACATGTATATATATATATATATATATATATATATATATATATATATATATATATATATATATATATATATATATATATATATATATATATATATATATATATATATATATATGCTAAGTAGAGCAATTAGTCACTTCCCAATAGCATGCTTGATCCTAAAATCAAGATGCAATCTGACCTGGCAGTAAACACTGTGGTAAAGTAGCATGATCTCATTGCAAATCCTTTGAGGCCTTATCGCAAGAAAGTCATACAATATCTCTTGAATATTTTAATTGTATCCCAGATTCTCCATCATAACAAGCAGATTAGGTGAAGATCAAATGGAGAGTTTAGCTCTAGCGCCCTGCATCCCAGATCTGTCTCCTCATCTCGGCTACATCTTTTCAGCTTCAGTTTTAAATGAAACCCGTTTAATTAAACACACCAGAACAGTCATACGGTAGATCTACAAGTTTATCTTAAAAAATGGAGATTTTATGTGATCCTGATGGAAGAGGATACAGGTACTTGACTGGCCTGCCTGCAGTCCCGACCTGTCTCCAATAGAGAAGTGCAAAATGTGACAACCAAGACCTAATTTCCTCATCTTGACTTGATCTCTTCAGCTTTTTAAAGTGAAACCCATTTAAATAAACACATCAGAACCGACATACACTAGATCTGCAAGTTGATCTTTAAAGTATGGAGAATATATTGGCAATATACACCCATTGGCCACTTTATTACTGAATGTAAACCTACTCTACAGTTTGTTGACACAACAGCCTAAGCAGCCGATCACATGATGGCAGATCTTTAAAGGGACAGTTCACCTAAAACCGAAAATTCTGTCATCATTTGCTCGCCCTTCACTTGTTTCAAATCTGTTTGTGTTTCTTTCTTCTGTTGAACACGTAAGTAGATACAACCCCAAATCAGAAAAAGTTGGGACAGTAAAAGCAAATAAAAAAGAAAGTAGTGATTTCCAAATTTACTTTGACTTGTATTTCATTGCAGACAATATGAACACAAAATATTTCATGTTTTATCTGGTCAACTTCATTTCATTTGTAAATATACATCCTTTCCTGTCATTCAGACCTGCAACACACTCCGAAAAAAGTTGGGACAGGAGCAGTTCAGGGCTAGTAATCGGGTAAATTGGTTAAATAATGATCCTGATCGAAGAGGACACTGGTACTTGACTGGACTGGCTGCAGTCCCGACCTGTCCCCAATAGAGAATGTATGGCACATTTTGAAGAAAGCCCTATGTTAACAGTGTCCAGAAGTGACCAAAGAAGAAAAGGATCATCTAGACTGTTACCAGCAATAAGCCCAAAAGCCAGGGTCTGTCATGATATGGGGTTGTGTCAGAGCCCTTGGCAAAGGTAACTTGCCCTTCTATGATGGCACCATTAATGGTGAAACGTACATAGGGATTTTGGGGCACCTTCTTTTGCAGGGACGTCCATGTGTATTTCAACAAGACAACGCAAAACCACATTCTGCACACATTACAAAGTCCTGGCTGTGGAGGAAGAGGATACAGATACTTGACTGGTCTGCGTGCAGTCCAGACCTGTCTCCAGTAGAGAATGTGTGGCCCATTTTGAAGTGCAAAATGGGACAATGAAGACCCCATACTGTTGCCCATCTTAAGACTTAAAAAAAAAAAAACAATAAAAATCATGAGTAACACATTAAATAATATTTGTTGTATTGTCTGCAATGAAATACAAGTCAAAGTAAATTTAAAAATCGTTACTTTCCTTTTTTATTTGCGTTTTCCATACTGTCCCAACCTTTTCTGATTTGGGGTTGTACATTGAATAAAGCTGGAAACATGTAACCACTGACGTCCATGATATTCGTTTCTCCTACTGCAGAAGTCAATGGTTTCAAGTGGTCAAGTTGAGCTTTGTTGTCATTCCATTACATGTGTGGACGTAAATTGAAACGACATGTCCTGAATAAAATGAACATCAAATAAATAAACAATCATAAAAATTAGCACAACACAACACTGTAAGCACAGTTTTTTACCTATACACAACTAACATCCTGGAGCCAAACTGCTTCCAGCAAGTTACTGTAAATTCTACAGGAAATTGTTAACAGTGTACTTTAAGAGGTATTTAAGGTTGAAAAAGTAAGTAGTGCAACTTGATCTGAGGTACGTTCACAATTAAACATCGTTTTCCTTACTGAGTCCTTGTAAGCTGGATTAAAGTACAGTGTCTGGTGCATATGGAGAGAGGAGTGTTTCTACAGGTGGTTTGTCAAGCCCACTCACCTGTGTAAGGCACACTTTAGAAATGCACAATGTTTTTCTAGAGATACAGAGTGATTGTAAGACAGTGGTGCATAGAGAGATGTTGTTCACCATTAAGTCATGTTAGCTAATGAATTAAACTCTTAACTAGCACAACCTTATTGTAAAGTGTTACTGATGCAAGATCAGTGTGGTTGAATGTGAGTGTTTACTGTATGTGGGAAGACTCACACTCTTTGCTTTGGTTTGGTTTCCAGCTACAGTTGTGCTGCAGGCAGTTGACTGTGTCCTCATTAGACCCCACATGGCTTGGGGGGAAAAGCTGAAACTCCTTCTATAATGCATCTGCACTGTTTGACCGTATCAGGAAAAATAGGCCGCTAACATTGTGTCTTGGATACTACATTAGGTAGCACTTTAGTTTAAGTAACAATTCACACTATTTACTACTGGGTTATTACATGTCTATAATTGAGATATTAACTGTTTATTAGCATTTATAAAGTATGAACTTATTCTACATCCCTAATCCTGCACTGTTAATGTTTCTAGTAAATTATACAGCATTTAACTGTAATATGAACTGTATGACAGTTATGCTGTATGTTACTGGATTTTAAAGTTGCATGGTGAAAATTACAGTATATTTTACAGTAAATATACACACACAATTCTGTAAATACATATACAGCAACATAAATGGTCTTCAATGCCTCCTCCTTCATCTTACCCCAGACATACTCAATAATGTTCATGTCTGGTGACTGGGCTGGCCAATCCTGGAGCACCTTGACCTTCTTTGCTTTCAGGAACTTTGATGTGGAGGCTAAAGTATGAGAAGGAGCGCTATCCTGCTGAAGAGTTTGCCCTCTCCTATTTTTTGCTGTAATTGATAGTTGAGTTACTGCATACCTCAACCCTCCCGTTTTTCCCAGGATTCTCCCGTATTTTACAGTTTTATCCCGCTGTCATCTCGTAAAGGTATTTTCCTGTATTTCTCCCATATTTTTTATCTTTCTGTGAAGAGCCAATCTTCCCTTTATACAGCCCATACCGCCGAACCACCAGGGGCCGCCCCTTGCTCTTACATGTGAATCTGTTCTGTGCTTTCATTTCATTTAGGCATGAAAACACTTTGAAATAAACATAAAAACGGCGCGATTCATTTCCTTTTAATTACAGGTGCCATTGCCCCTATGCAATCTTCAAAACAGTCAGTTCATGTACCGATGCATGACTGTCAGCTGATGCACTCCATAGTGATAAATAAATCACTTTCACTGTTTCCCAAACGGATTCTGTACATACGCGACTTGATGCGGATGCGTGTTTGCGTGTACAAAAGCTGATCTGGGATCAGTTAATTGTAAGGAGCGCGTCTGTCAGTCAGCGCTTATATATGCATTCACTGGTTAAGAGGTTGCATATGAAAGGCGACGATCGACGCACAACTTTAATGTATAGAAAGTGAATGCAGACATTTTAAAGAGCCCATATTATGGGTTTTTGAAAATGCCCTTCCATATAGTGTGTAACACAGCTCTAAGTGAAGTGAAATATCCAGCTAAGGCTTAAATCTGTAAGTGTACAGTGTTTAAAACTATTGATTCATCTATAAAAGAGTCGACTCATAGTGCTTCAAACGAGTCGTCTTGATAACGAGTCATTAGGTGTTTCGTGATGACGCGGCTACGAAACACAAGTAGTTGCTCGCGCAAACCCGGGAGATTTGAAACCTGCGGCCCCGCCCACTAACAGAAAAAAAGTCACAGACACACACAGAGACACACACAGACACCGGTCGAATGAAGTCACGCTGTGCAGATGGATATTATGGGCGGATGGGTAATCGCGGATATAACTGAGGACGCGGGTGGTGAGGGAGGTGTCGCCGCCGCGCCGTCTCTATTCTGGACGCGCCGGCCCTGTGTGTGTGCGTGTGTGTGTGTGTGTGTGTGTGTGTGTGTGTGTGTGTGTGAAAAGAGCAAGTAGACTGTGATGGGCTAGGAGATCTCCTCGCCAGTTCTTGGACTTTTTGCTCAATAAAATAGTTAGTCGTCGGTATTTTCCAGTCCATCGTCTGTGTTTACATTCACCCACTGGCAGCCAAAATCCACTATGAAGTGTGTATGCACTGTGACTACTTTTATATTGTTGATTATCTGCTGGCCATTTCACTCTGTCTCGTGCTGAAGCCTGTCAGTGTCGTCGACTAATCGCAGCAGGCTGTCATCGGTCCAATCAGCGCAGATTAGCTTCACGCTGAGGAGGGGTTTGGGAACAAATGAATCACTGAACGATTCATATGAGAGTCGCTGGGATAATTAGGTAAAAATAAATGCAGATTATAAGACCATCAAAGTGTTGTTTGACCTTGCATGCATATTAGACTGTTGTTGGAGACCCTTAAAACCTAAATATGACCCTATTTCATGTATAATATGGGCTCTTTAATATTAATTTCAGCGTGCTTTTATTTAAAATATATCAGAAATATGGGAAAATACTTAATGATATGATTGATATTGGGATAGAATGGTAAGATACGGGAGAATTTCGGCAAAAACAGGAGGGTTTACATGAATGAAGTGAACAGGAAGTGTTTGTGGAGAAACAGTTTTGCGAAATAACGCAAAACATCTTTGCGAGGGAACGCAAAAACCTTAAAAATATGTTTTCCTATCACTCAGTTTTTTTTCTTCCACCAATTTTTTCCCCCACCACCACCACCGTCTCTTCCAGGTCTCTGTACATTGCCTATATTCACTGAGAAACAGATAAAAATATTACTTTTCAAAATGGGGTGTACTCAATTACATTGAGCACTTTATAAATAGCTTAAACAAGTAGCAAGATAATTTTTTTAATATTCAGTTTTATTATGAACAACTTTGTAAAATAGATTTTTATGACGAGGGTAGGCATCAGTTTTGTATATTGTATGTTTTTCACAGTTCTCCTTTTTAAGTCAACTGTCAGTCAAAACGATGAATAGCAACATATCAGCACCCCGATTGGTCAGATCACATGTCAATCAATCTCCCGGCGAAAGGTCAGTTAAAAGGAAATCTAGATGCAGGGTCATTTAAAGAAATTAATGCAGCATTTTCCTTGCATCCCCTGTGAGGATCAATGACATTCTCTTCAGTTCCAGGAAAGAGCAAAGATTGACTATAATTTCTCCATTTATGTCAGGAGCTCAGATCAATGTGCAAAATCAATCTCTAGTTCCTGACATTTTGCATAAACAACAACACACACACACACTCCAATTCAGTCACATCTGCTGTGTTTTTTTATTAATTTTTTTTAAATGTTGCGCTCCATTACAACAAACATAATAAACAGTTTATTAGTCACATTTTACAATAAGATTTGATGCATTAATTAACATGAACTAATTATGACCAATACTTGTACAACATTTATTAATCATAGTTCAACATTCACTAATGCATGATTAACATCCAAATGTATGCTTATTAACATCAGTTAGTAGCGCAACACGGTGGCACAGTGGTTAACACTGTCGCCTCACTGTGAAAAGGTCTCCGGTTCGAGTCCTAGCTTGTCCAGTTGGCATTTCAGTGTGGAGTTTGCATGTTCTTCCCGTGTTGGTGTGGGTTTCCTCCGGGTGCTCTGGTTTCCTCCATAGTCCAAACACATGCGCTATAGGGGAATTGATTGAAACTAGATTGGCAGTAGTGTATGAGTGTATGTGTGTGAATGAGTGTGTATGGGTGTTTCCCAGTACTGGGTTGCAGCTGGAAGGGCATCCGCTGTGTAAAATTCCATATGTTGGAATAGTTGGTGGTTCATTCCGCTGTGGCGAACTCTGATAAATCAGAGACTAAGCTGACGGAAAATGAACGAATTTGTTTTCAGATGATGTTTAATGGGCGACGCAGTGGCGCAGTAGGTAGTGCTGCCACCTCACAGCAAGAAGGTAGCTGGTTCGAGCCTCGGCTAGGTCAGTTGGAGTTTCTGTTCTGCCTGTATTCACGTGGGTCCAAACCAAGCGGCAACCTCCCGCTCTCCCTCGGGAGGCCAATACGGAAGTAACAGAAACTGCAATTCATCAAAATTCCGCTAGTCCTGGCTCCATAATAGAGCAAGTTGCAATTGAGCCCACTGTTAGAATGGTCAACTTTACAGCAGAATAAAAGGTGTTTACAGCCTGGTACAAAGAACGATTTTGGGTCATATAGCTATTATTACCCTCCATGACAACTGTGAGGGGGGTGAATTTTTTTATAACTCATCCATTTCCTTTATATTAGGTTATATTAAGTTTGCATAATTAAGGGCGTGGCCACTTGAGTGACAGCTAGGTCTCGCTGGTCGCCGTCACTTCACCTCAGCTGAATCCGGCAGATTAGCCACTGATCTCGGCATATTCATCGTATTTTTGTTTTGTTTTATGTGGCTTTACACAGTCAGCTGCCTTTTGGACTTATTTCTTACAATTATCAGATGATATGGGATGCTGTGTGCATTTAATTGTGCTCACAAACCATTCATGTGGCCTCCGTTTCCCATGTGAGTAAAGTTATATACTTATACACCATCTCTATAAATGTGTGTGTTTTATTTAAGATCATTTATCATTAATATTTTTCTTTAGACCCTTAAAGCACTCCAGAATGTGACAGATTGATTAGCTGTAGGCTCTAGAACAGTCATCTGAAGCGTTGTCATACTGTGTTGTGCTGGATTTTATCAATAGTCCTGCATTTACCAACACACACACATCTGAAGTGTTTGGAAGTAATTCGCGTTTTCCTCCTGTAGAAAAACGTCATAAGAGCAATGTTTAGTGGCTCAATGTATTACTACAGTGTTTTTAAAAGTCTAAACACTTTATTGATATAGTGTACAGCCAAGCACATGTGGTCAGAACACAAACGAGTCGCAGGTAATGCAGTATCAAGCGTTTCTCCCAAAGTAAAGTCTGTCTGCCAGGTCTAAGCATAGGGTCTAAGCAAAGTGCCAGCAGGTGTCTGTAGCTCCGCCCACTCTCCGCCTCTTTGCCCTTGTTTGGTATCCCACCGTGGGTGCGATGACGCGCGAACAAAATGGCGACGGTTGGCCGCGCCTACTTGTGGCTTCTTTTGCGCTCTTCAGAAACCTATGGGTGACGTCACGGATGCTACGTCCATATATTTTACAGTCTATGGTCCAAACACATGCGGTACAGGTGAATTGGGTAGGGGTGCGTTTGTAGTGCTAAATTGTCCGTAGTGTATGAGCGTGAATGAGTGTGTATGGATGTTTCCCAGAAATGGCTTGCGGCTGGAAGGGCATCCTCTGTAAAAAAACATGGATAAGTTGGTGGTTCATTCCGCTGTGGCGAACTCTGATAAATCAGAGACTAAGCTGAAGGAAAATGAATGAATTTGTTTTGAATTGATGTTTAATGGGCGACGTTTAATAGGTAGTGCTGTCGCCTCACAGCAAGAAGGTCGCTGGTTCGAGCCTCGGCTAGGTAAGTTGGCGTTTGTGTGTGGAGTTTGCATGTTCTCCCTGCGTTCGCTTGGGTTTTCTCCAGGTTCTCCGGTTTCCCCCATAGTCCAAACACATGCGGTACAGGTGAATTGATGGACTAAATTAGCAGTAGTTTATAAGTGTATGTGTGTGAATGAGTGTGTATGGGTGTTTCCTAGTAATGGGTTACAGCTGGAAGGCCATCCACTGCGTAAAATTCCATATGTTGGAATAGTTGGTGGTTCATTCCGCTGTGGCAACCCCTGATAAATCAACCCTGATAAATGGAGTTTGCATGTTCTCCCTGCATGGGTTTCCTCCGGGTGCTCCGGTTTCCCCCACAGTCCAAACACATGTGGTACAGGTGAATTGGGTAGGGGTACGTTCGTAGTGCTAAATTATCCATAGTGTATGAGTGTGAATGAGAGTGTATGGATGTTTTGCGGCTGGAAGGGCATCCGCTTCGTAAAACATGTCCTGGATAAGTTGGCGGTTCATTCCACTGTGGCGAATAAAGGGACTAAGCCGAAAAGAAAATGAATGAATGATGTTTAACGATGTAAGTATACTGCTACAGCTACTATAGTTCACAATATGCAATTTGCAAGCGTTAGATAAAAAAATATTACAACACTCCCTGTAGTCCCCTCCTAAACAAGTGTTTCTGTATGCCATTTATCCTCTTTTGCAGGTAAACAGTGGCTCCTTTACTTTTTAATATTGTTTTAAATACTAAAGTGTAGTTTGGAGGTTTCTTGAAAACATGATATATTGAGGTCAGTATACAGCTGTTTGATAAAGTCCTTGTCGCTAATTTGCACACCCTTTTTGTGGATAAATGAAAGGAAACTTTCAGTGGGCTGAAAAAACCGAAAGTGAGAATTATTTACCAAGTGCGAAGGGAAACTGCCGCGGCGATGTGAAGGCATCCATTGTGAAGACTTCTAAAGAGTCACAGCGTTTGATTCTCCCAACAAATGTGCCAACGCGGATGTGAAAAGAAGGTCTCTGAGCAATTAACTGGTCCTGAAGTTACGTAAGGCCTCATAGCAGTGGCTTTTAATGCATCTCTCCTCTTTTTTTTGAGCGCTTTTAATTATTATCACTTGTGCTCAGTGTCTGTAGCAGGTGCACTAAGAACACAGCTGCTGCTGCATCCGTCATGTTTGACAGCACCTGGGGGAATTATTCTTCAACAGGAGATACTCGCAAATCAAGCAATCTCCCTACATGGTTGTTATTTACAGATCATGTCAAAAATTATTTGCCCTCCAGGTTTTTTTTTCTTCTTTTACCCAAATGATGATTAATAGAGCAAGGACTTTTTTAGAGTGCACTACCTGACAGATGTCTTGTCGCCTATTTAAGGTTTAGGAACAACAAATGCTAACTTGACTTCTAGTTGATCATTTAGTATCAGAAGTGGCTTCTATGAAAGGCAAAGGCCTCTAGATTACGCTTCTTTGACCACAGTAAAATATGATCATGCCTTGATTATTAATGATTTCATTAGGACAGTAAGGTCTGACTTTGCTTAGACTAAAGTCTGGTCACTGAACCTTCAATAATGTCCAGTATAGAATATGTGGTCATGCTGCAGTGGAAACAGAATGAATATCGTGTCTGACTCCATCATGAGCTTGGAGGACTGCATCCATACATCTCTGCAATGACTCAAATCACTGATTAATAAAGTCATCTGGAATGGCAAAGTAAGCCTTCTTGAGTTCATCAAGAATCTTTGGATTCATCTTCAATGCCTCCTTCTTCATCTTACCCTAGACATGCTCAATAATGTTCATGTCTGGTGACTGGGCTGGCCAATCCTGCAGCACCTTGACCTTCTTTGCTTTCAGGATCTTTGATGTGGAGGTTGAAGTATGAGAAGGAGCTTTGCTGTATGCTGAAGAATTTGTCCTCTCCTGTGGTTTGTAATGTAATGGGCAGCACAAATGTCTTGATACACTCAAAAAAAAGATGCTGCATGTTCAAACTACTTATTTAAAATGAGCTGAAACAACAAAATTCTTTTGATTTTTTTTTTCGGGGGAGACAACTTATTTTATGTTCAATCCACTTACTTTTGTTAAGTGAACTAAATCGATTTGTATTATGACAACATGAATGAATTGTGTGGAACCTTGCATTTTTTACAGTGTAGATCAGGGGTCACCAATCTTGGTCCTGGAGGGCCTGTGTCCCTGCAGGGTTTAGCTCCAGCTTGCCTCAACACACCTGCCTGGATGTTTCAAGTATACCTAGTAAGACCTTGATTAGCTCATTCAGGTGTGTTTGATTAGGGTTGAAGCTAAAATCTGCAGGACACCGGCCCTCCAGAAACAAGTTTGGTGACCCCTGGTGTAGATTGTGCCAAAACAGCTCAACATACATTAAGAAAAGGGGGGAAAAGTAGAAATTCCTAGTAATCCTGCAAACAATGTAACTAGTGAGAAAGTGTTTAATGCATGTGGAAACACTGTAATATGTCACAATGAAGCCTAAAGCTGGAAACCATTGACGGATGGGTTTCCATCTCAAGAAACCTGTAACGAATTATTACTCTACAGTATGTTTGATTTCATGTTTCCACAATGGTGACAGCCTGAAAGGTGCTACTTATTTATTTATACACTCTCAGAAGTAAAGGAGCGAAAGCCTGTCTCTGCGGTGGTTTCTTTTCAAAAAGGTACACACACGTCTGAACTGAATCCATATTGGAGCCTTGAGGGTGCATATTAGTATCTTAAAAGTACAAAAGTGTGCCAATTGAAACGGTTCCGTCAGCATTTGCACCTTTATTTTTTGATTAAGCGTTCGCATGATGTTCCCTTCATCTCTTTGAAAATTTCCTACTCTTGCATGCTTTAGAGTGGTGCACGTTCTCTATGCAAGTCCTAAATCAAGAAAACGTTACCTCAATCATCTTAAGATTTAAGTGGATGGAAACTGCCAACCTGATTTCACCAACTAGGACATGTTCCTGGATTAACATCTATGTTGATGCTGAAACAGGATGCTTCAGACTTCAGAAAATCAGACTTAAGGGATATGTTTACCGGTTATGTTAAGTTTAGACTCACGGTTAGGTTTGTGCGCTACATGAGTGTTCTCCAACTATTATTCCCTCTGATTTTGGTAATAATTTAGTATTTTTGGGTTTAGGGGTGGGGAATAGGTATTGATTACATTTTCCAATAAAAATAATGTTTTAGGATCAACATAAATCCAGGATCACATCGCTCTTGGCATAATCATGACTTTTGGATGGAAACACTTAAGTTTAAGCAACCAAATTCTTGCTATTAAAGGGAATCATGGGTATCAAGACATGTATGCCTTAATATAATGTAAATCAGTGTTTCTCAACTACGTTCCTAGAAGACTACCAGCTCTGCACATTTTCCATGTCTCCTTAACCAAACACACCTGATTCAGATCATCAGCTCATTAGCAGAGACTGAAAGACCTGTAATGGGTGTGACAGACGAAGAAGACATCCAATACATGAAGTGTTGTTGGTCCTCCAAGAATATGGTTGAGAAACACTGATGTAAATGACGCCTATCAAGTTCTATCAGTTCTCATTACAAATAGGGATCCATTCCTAATATTGGGAAACACCCATACACACTCATCCCTACACACTTATACTCTACAGACAAGTTAGCAATTTCGCATGTGTTTAGACTGTGGGGAAACCGGAGCACCCGAAGGAATCCCACGCCAACACGGGGAGAACATGCAAACTACACACAGAAAAGCCAATTGGCCCAACCAGGACTTGAACCAACAACCTTCTTAATGTGACAGGGCTAACCACTAAGCCACTGTGCCACCCACTAGTGGTTTATTACCTGCCTATTTTTGTTTATGACATATGCTGTTTATTTGTACCTATAAAATACATGTTCTGCATGATTTTATTATACATCCCTAATCCTACCCAATTCCTAAGCCCAAGTACTAGCTTAATAACTATTTTAACAAATAGCAAATTAGCAAATTAGCTTATTAGCATTTTTTATATAATTAATTTTTTAGGGTTTTTCACCTTTATTGTATAGGAAAGTAAAGAGTATTGACAGAAAAGCAGAGAATCGGCAAAGGACTGTGAGACGGGAATCAAACTTGGGTTGCCGTGAGCACCACAGTGCATGTGTCAACACACTAACCCCTACACCACTGGCACAGACAGCAATTTTTTTTGTTGATAAAAGTCATAGTTAATAGTTTGATGATAGCATGTACCATAGCTTGACATGCAAATGGGCTTGCTGAATGTTGAAAGATCCTACATACAAACATCATCTCAGTGACAACATCGATTTACATTGATAATGGCAGGCTGCAATGTCAAGCAGTGATACAATACATATGTAAATATGCGCACAAAGGTACAACCCCAAATCAAAAAAAGTTAAGACAGTATGGAAAACGCAAATAAAAAGAAAGTTGTGATTTCTAAATTTACTTCGACTTGTATTTCATTGCAGACAACACAACAAACATTTAATGTGTTACTCATGATTTTATTTTTGATAAACACGTATTCCAATTTTGGTTCTTGCAACACATTTAAAAAAAGTAAAGCATTTACCACTTTGTAATGTTGCCATTCCTTTTCACAACACTTAAAAGACGTTTAGGCACTGAAGACACCAAGTAATGAAGTGTTTCAGGTGTCATTTTGGCCCATTCTTCCTGCAAACAAGGCTTAAGGTGGGCAACAGTGCAGGGTCTTCAATTTAGGCTTCAAAATGCATCACAAATTCTCTATTGGAGACAGGTCGGGACTGCAGGCAGGCCAGTCAAGTACCTGTATCCTCTTCTTCCACAACCAGGACTTTGTAATGTGTGCAGAATGTGGTTTTGCACTGTCTTGTTGAAATATGCAGTTGCTCCTAAAGGACTAGACCTTTCTTGGATGCTGCTTTTATATCAAATCATAATTACAATCACCTGTGGACATCACCTGTTTCAAATCACATCATTATTTAACCAATTTACCTGATTACTAGCCCTTAACTGCTCCTGTCCCAACTTTTTTGTGAAATGTGTTGCAAGAACCAACATTGGAATACGTGTTTATTTTGAAAGATAAAAATTAAAATCAATAAAATCACGAGGAGCACATTAAATAACGTCGGTTGTGTTGTCTGCAATGAAATACAAGTCAAAGTAAATCTGCAAATCATTTCTTTCTTTTTTTATTAGCGTTTTCCATAATGTCCAAACTTTTTCTGATTTGGAGTTGTAGTTTTTGTAGCTTGACAATATTCCGATTGAACCACTGAAGGTATACGGTCTGTTTTGAGGATGTTCATCTGTATTTTGCAGGAGTCAGGAACCTTGCTGTCTTTCAGAGCTCTCAGATTCCACATCAAATAATTTGTGTTCGAGTCTAAAAGTGTGTTCGTGTGTTAATCTGCGCACATTTTAGCAGTGCTAAAGGGTATCACGCTACAGTTCTGCCATTTTTCATGGTCATTAATCCAGATGACAAGCAACGTTAAAAAGGAGCAAGGATATAACTAGCACAGTTTCTAATTTAGTAGTGAAAGACATGATGCCTCTGAGCACAGACCGCTTTAGGAAATGGATTGAAGTGTCTGATTCCCAGACAGAAAATTATTTTCCAAAAACACCACTGCCTCTTCTTTTCCATAAGTGCAGTGAATCGCCGAAGATTCAACGAAGCAAAGTGAGATACTTTTCCATTACCTTCGACCTACAGTATAGTTCAGCCATATATATGACCCTCACAGTACATTACACCGATGATGAGTGAATTCTTAAAGCAGACTTTAGACTTTTAAGCAGCGCATTTTCCAGAGGAAACCTGAAATCATCTGGCAGTGTGTGTGTAGAGAACTCACACCTTCAGGGTTTATGTCGATAGAGACAAATTGAAATGTAAAATAAGTATGTTGTTAAATAAATAGGTGTATATACATACAATTAAAGTCAAAATTCATTCTTCATTCATACAGTTAAAATTCTTTCTTTTTAAAAAAAAATATTTCCCAAAAGATGTTTAACAGAGCAAGGAATTTTTCACAGTATTTCCTATAATATTTTTTCTTCTGGAGAAAGTCTTGTTTGTTTTATTTCGGCTAGAATAAAAAGCAGTTTTATTTATTTAAAAAAACATTTTAAAGTCAATATTATTAGCCCCTTAAGCAATATTTGTTTTGGATTGTCTCTAGAACAAACCACTGTTATACAATGATTTACTTAATTACCTTAACTTTAACCTAGTTAACCATTTAAATGTCACTTTGATACAAGTATCTTGAAAAATATGAGCTG
Source organism: Danio aesculapii (assembly GCF_903798145.1). Taxonomy (NCBI): domain Eukaryota; kingdom Metazoa; phylum Chordata; class Actinopteri; order Cypriniformes; family Danionidae; genus Danio; species Danio aesculapii. The sequence continues at coordinate 2,647,462 of NC_079436.1, read as the reverse complement.
TCATCATGGCAAAGATAAAAGAAATCATATATTAGAAATGAGTTATTAAAACTATTAATTAGAAATGATTAGAAATGTGTAGAAAAAAAAATCTTTCTGTTAAACAGAAATTGGGAAAAAATATACAGGGGGGCTAATAATTCTGACTTCAACTGTACGTCTGTAGTGTTGCTATTCCACAGTTATTAAGTGTTCATTGCACCCATATAATTAAGATCAACATTTAAAGTGAAATGTTAAAGTGAGTCCATTTTTAATCACAGAAAAACAGTCAATCAGGAGGAACTGATGACAGAAAATGCACTTGATTAAGGTTAACTATCAGTAGAGCAGGAGAAAGCCTGTTCATAGGGTTTATCAGCTGATAAAAACAAGACTTTTGGCTCCCTCATGGTGTGATATTGATGACTGCTATTTATTGACTTCACTCTTCCTGGTAAAGCGTGTTTTTTCTCCTGAAACCTGTCCTGCGGGTCTTTAAGTAGCTGCATGTACATGCACATCTTGTGTTTCAGTCGAATGATACCATTCTGACTGCTAAATCCAAATGTGGTGTTTACAAAAATGCTAAATAATAATGTGTGCATTTACAGTGGGGAAAATAAGTGTTGAACACGTCACAAATTTTCACAGAAAACATATATATATATAAAGGTGCTGTTGACTTGAAATGTTCAATCATAGAAATCCATATATGCAAAGAAAACAAATCTAATTAGTTTACTAATGAAGTTATGCGTGATAAAAGGAAATGACACAGGGAAAAAGTATTGATGTAGAAAGGCAGTGAAAGCTCGGACAGCAGCTGAAATCTCTCAGTAGTTCTTCGGTAACCATCTGCCCCTCATCATTGTAAATTAAAATCAGCTGCTTCAGTCCAGCATCTACATTAGCAGGAGGATGACGATGAAGCCAGGGTGGATATTTCAGCAAGACAGGGATCCAAAACAAAGCCAAGGAAACACTCAAATGCTTTCAGAGAAAAAAAAATCAAGCTGTAGAATGGCCCAGCCAATCACCTGATGCGAATCCAATAGAAAATACAAAATTAAGATCAGATTTGATAGACGAGACACACAGAACCATCAAGGGTTTTATCCTCTGTTGAAGTCTGTGAGAAACTCACACCTGAGCAATGCATGTGACTTTATTCTCCATATGAGAGGCGTCTTTAAGCTGCCATCACCAAAAAAATTACATGTCAACAGCTCCTTTAGGAATATTATTCCCAGAAAACAAACATGATGTGTTTAATGCTTAGTTCCCTCACTGTATATGCCACCAGCTTTCAATCACTCTGTTTTAGAGATCAGGTTTTGCATTTATCTATTGCAGATTTAGAGATGGTGAGTATATAAAGCTGTGTGCATTAGGAGAGGACTGATGGGATACTGTTCTGCTCCACTTCACAAGTGCAAGGAGAATTTTACAATGACATGACAGTAATTGATGACACTCCGCTTTACAAAAACAACAGCTTGTTCTTAGGGATGTAATGATACATGCATACACGTCCTCTCGATCACTTAGAAAAGATCTGCATTACTCCTTCCAATCACGCTCAATCAGATCAATAAAGGTGTTTACATGAAGCCTTTCAGTCTAATCCAGCCGTCAATGTGTTTACGGAAGGATTATTTGGTTGCATGTAAATATAGGAAGATGCTGATTTTAACGTTCAACATCTTTTCTAATCCTGAAACAACATTACAATCAGTCAATATGATCTGAGGGACCTTCTGTTTAGGCTTGCAGCTAGGGTTAGATGCTTCTAGATGCATTGCTGGTAGATGCTAGATGCATTGTTACTCTTCACCCAATATTAGGAATAACTTATTGATACACTGTAAAAAATTATTGCGCCAATTAGTTATAACAACTTAATATCAAGTCCTGTAAAGAATGATACCAACAGTAGAGGACTTCTAGAGGTCTCCATAACCCTGGACCAGGCCGTATTCTGAGCAGATACTGTGGTGGTCATGGAGAAGTAGGGAGCATGAGACTGATTCCTGAAAGACCCCAGTGACAGACACGTCTCCGCATTGATCCTGTGGGCCAGCCTGAACACCTGCTGGTGACCTACTCACACCTGCAACTTCTCCACAATGGACGTCCAGCGTTCTCCGGCCTCCGGCGCCTAGACTGCAGCTCTGCACAAGAAGTTTGGCCAGAGGAGAAATGGTCGTGGCCAACTGAGTCTGGTTTCTCTCTAAATTTTTTTTCCTTCACTTTCGTCAATTGGTGAAGTTTGTTCCTCGGCACTGTCGCCACTGGCTTGCTTGATTTGGGACTTGTGGAGCTGCGCATCGAAGGATTGCTCTTCAGTGTTTGGACTTTCAGCAGTGAAAATTAAACCACACTGAACTGAACTAAACTGAACTTCACAACCCAGGCTTATTCTGAAAACGTAGTCCCATGGACGATTCTGGAGACCGTGAAATACATCCCGGGAGGTATGTATTTTTGCAGATTTTGTTTTTGCGAATCCGTGACTGGCCAATCGACTGACCCACCCTGCTCCTTCCCTGAACCCAAACAATTTTACCGATTGACCCGCCCACCCACTAACTTCCCTAAACTCAACCGACGATTTATAAAAGCCGCCCAGAAAAAGAAAAGCCCTTGTCTGATTTTTACTACGTTTTCAGATTTTCACCGCATTCTCAACCCTGTTTATTCACACGCTCATTTTACTTTTTGGATTTTCTGGAACCGCTCTTCGCCGGACTCGAACCCGGTCGCCGTCCACCAATGTACACGACAAGCAAACTGGACATATGTAGGTATGGCTGGATTTCATTTTTTTTAAACAAACGCTATGGGGCGGTGTGACGCCGTTCTTTTTCGCGCTTACCAGCTAACCGCTTACCTCCATATGGACGGTATTCCGGATGCAACCAGTTTGTCCTGCTAGCACGCCATGTGCGTCGGTGGACTCATGACGCAGAGAGGAGTTAACCATGAGAACGGGGTTCAAGTCTGGTCAAGAACATTTCCAGAAAGCAGGTAAGACAAAACAGAATCTAAAAAATAAGACAAACAAGTAAATAGCAGGGTGAGAATGTGGTAAAATCTGAAAACGTAGTAACAAAAAAATCAGACGAGAGCTTTTATTTTTTTGGATTGCTTTTGAAACGTGTTGGTTGGGTTTAGGGAAGTTGGTAGATCAATCGATAAAACTGGTGGCGTTTAGGGAAGGGTGGGTCCGTTGATCGTTCGCTCAGTCAGTCAAAAAGTCAGTCAACAGCGGCCTCTGGTGGGTTGACGGAAGAACAGCAGGCGCGAACGGCACTCGCAATGGAAATTTGAGATCTCAAAAAGCGTACACAGCGGCCTCTAGTGGATTCGCGAGACAAAAACTGCAGAAAAATGTGCTACCGTATTTCGCTGTCTCCAGAAACATCTGTAGAGGTACGTTTTCAGAATGAGCCTGGGTTGTCCAACACAGTTAATTAAATCATTTTATAAACTTAAGTGGCCTACCCAATACCTAAATGTCTACCTTATTAAGTATTAATAAACAGCAAACTAGGAGTTCATTAAGGCAAAAGTAATAGTTAATGGTTTGTTAATGGCAAGAATTGAATCTTTAAAATGGAGCGGGACCATTTGAAGTTCTTCGTATGCATCATTTTCAATTTAAAATGAACACACACTGAAAAAAAGATACATTATATTTACAATTTTTATAAGGTAACTGTTTGAACACTGAATTTAATCGCAGAAATGAAGTTGAACACTCCTAAATTGAATTAGTTTGTTTCAATTCAGCCTGGATAAATTATTTGGAACTAATTATTTGTAGGCTAAACATGATTATAGGTTAATGCTAAATTCTTACCGTCGCATTTACGTGCACCATAAGTACAATTGTGTATGTCTTGTAGCAAAGAGCACTCAATTATTGCATACAGTTCTGTTAGTTTGATCCATTTATCCAGCCACTGCAATCCACATGACAAAATGTGTTTTTCTTGTTGATCCTGACACATCCTTGTTTGGCTCCAAAGATGAAGCCAAAAGAGTCCTTAAGGCCTCCATTTGTCACGAGTGTTGTGAATGTATCCTCGTGAAAAAAGCTTCCAGTAATCTTGGAGCATCCGACGGCTTATAGAACTTTCCAGAAAATGTCACTGGAAAGCTTATTGAGCTCTGTGATGGTCATGTAGACTGGGTGTCTGTTGTTTCCAGTAGGAGCTGCTGGGCTAAGAAAACCCTGTCACTTCTTGTGCATCCACATTGGGTTTCAGGAAGTGTCTTTTCTGGTACAGTCATTAGTAAGATCTTGCCTGCAGTAGATATACAGTAATGAACATTCCTCTATAATTGCCACCGTAAGACGTGTCCTCTTTGTTCTCGTAGATCGTGACAGTGAGGGCATCTCTCAGATCTGAGGGCTTACACTCCTTCTCCCATATTTCAATAGTCAGGTTATGCAGATGGTGTCGTTAAAGGGGTAGTTCACCCAAAAAATGATGTTGAACAGATTCAGGATTTTTTCACAGTATTTCCTTTAATATTTTTTCTTCTGGAGAAAGTCTTATTTGTTTTATTTCGGCTAGAATAAAGGCAGTTCTTACATTTTTTAAATCAATATTATTAGCCCCCTTAAGCAATATTTGATTCGGATTGTCTACAGAACAAACCACTGTTATACAATGACTTGCCTAATTACCCAACTTTACCCTAATTAACCTAGTTAAGCCTTTAAATGTCACTTTAAGCTGAATACTAGTGTCTTGAACAATATCTAGTCAAATATTATGTGGTGTCATCAAAATAAATCAGTTATTAGAAATGAGCAACACAATCTTACTGCAATTCGTAACTTTTTCGTACGAAATTTCGTAACGAATTCGTACAATCTAATTCATACAATTTAGTACGATTTGCTCATCACCCAATGACGGTTGGGTTTAGGGGTGGGGTTAGGTGCCACGCCTCCTTTTTAAAATCGTACAATTTCGTGCGACTGAACTCGTACAAATTCGTTCGAATTAGCCACTAAACTGACAAAACGTAAAATACTTACGTTTTCTCGTGAGATCAGGCTGAAATGAGTTATTAAAACTATAATGTTTAGAAATGTGTTGTTTAGAATATGTTTAGAAAAAATCTACAGGTGGGCTAATAATTCTTTAACTATATACTTGCCTCAAAGTACCTCTAAAGCTGCGGTCAGATCACACGATTTTTATTGTCGGTTACGAAAGTCACAATGTCAGATTATGCAAATTTTTTTTTTAGTTTTTTTTTTTGATAAAATCGTGACTTAGCGATGCGGTGGTGCAGTGGGTAGCAACAAGAATGTCGCTGGTTCGAGCCTCGGCTGGATCAGTTGGCATTTTTGTGTGGAGTTTGCATGTTCTCCCCGTGTTCGCGTGGGTTTCCTCCGGGTGCTCCGGTTTCCCCCACAAGTCCAAAGACGTGGTACAGGTGAATTGGGTAAGCTAAATTGTCCGTAATGTATGTGTGTGAATGAGTGTGTATGGATGTTTCCCAGTGATGGGTTGCAGCTGGAAGGGCATCCGTTGCGTAGAACATATGCTGGATAAGTTGGCGGTTCATTCCGCTGTGGAGACCCCAGTTTAATAAATGGATTAAGCTGAAAAGAAAATGAATGAATGAATGAAAATCTTGACTTGTGGGTAACAAATTTTGCTTCTTGATCAGTCATCTCGTGACGATGAGCGTTATTTCCCAAAGCAGTCACAAATGTTGCTATAACAATGTTTTTTTTAATCTTATTTCAATCTCAATAAACACTGATGCTTGCAGACAACTAATAACTACATTAAGGGCATTCGTTACGACATGTATAGGATCAATCTTATGTTTCGTTTTTAATATTAAGATGTTTTCTTAGAAATCTAAATGTATATTTTCCTGCCATGGGTTTCTTATTAAACAATCCCTCGCAGGAACTTGCCGCGAGTGAGACGGAGAAAATGAAAGCACGTAAGCAGCAGCAAGGATAACTCAGATATTTAAGACATAGTATTTAAAATATTGACATATTACTTGTAAGCCATTATGCAGTCAACTCATGTATTATTATTATCTTAGAGTTTCATTTTACATATTATGAGTGTATAACACTTGTTACGAATGACAGTAATAACTACTGCACCTTGTCGTCTGATCAGCTTATAAAAGAATCAACAGGGACTGTAATCAGCCAAAAATGAAGCCGCTTGTACCCCATTAAAGAACAACAAAAGACAAAAAATATAATAAAGAGCACGCTATTAACCAGCACACAAGGGAAGAGCATCTTTAAAACATTCATTAACCTTTTAAGCAACATCTTCTGCTGCCATTAATATTTATACGCCTCACGCAAACTGCAAAGTGGTATTTCACAACATATTACCAGAGCAGAGTGTGATCTATGTATTTTGTTAAGTGTTGTGGTGTCCGGTAAATACTATAATCAACATGAAATCTTACAGCAACAACACAGCAAATGCACGGGGGAATTGAAGAGTTGCGATGGGTTTTTTCATTTAATATCTCATAATGCTGCACTTCCACAAATCCCATTAGCAGCGTACTTACAACTTAAATCCTGAAAAGCTTTCAACAAATCCCTCATCAGACAAATAATACAGGTGTTTCCTTTAAATCTGAGCACTTTGTCTGCTGAAGGTGGGATTTTTAATCACCCCCAAAGGTGACTTTTAAAGCTCGATTTGTCAGTAAACAATGCAAAAAAAAATGCGTTTGACTTGTTTCTAGTCCGAATATCTACAACTTCTTAAATCAAGAAGCATTTGAGCAAAACATATTGTCTTGTTTTAAGAAATATTGTGTCATAATTAAAGAGTTGCTCTAACTAAAACTAGATAAATAATCTGCCAATGTGGTAAACTGAATAATCTCACTAAAAAGGATTATATTGCTTACACCATTGGAAGATTATTTTGAAAATATAGTTCCTCTATAGTTCCTATCAGCCTAGAATATAGCACCTTTTCATTTTCCGTCAATCATACACTGTAAAAAAATCCTAGTTGCCTTAAATTTTTAAGCTAAATCAATTTAACCTTTTGAGTTTATTGAACATATTATGTTCAACAGACTTAAAACAGCTTGTGTAACTTATTAAATTAAGTTAGAACATTATTGACTTAGTTTAATAGCTTACAATGACCTAAAAACATATGCTGTCAGTACTAAGTGATCATATAATTTTTTACAGTGTTGTACATGATGTAACTACAGAAGAGTCAAGCTTTAATATAAAAAATCATCGCAGCTCTTTGGTCATTTTTTGAGAGAGATGCTAATGTCCCTTTTTTCCATTAAGTGGAGTGTACCTTTAAATCTTCTGTTTTTTAAGGCAACACTTGCAGTTTCTTTTTCTGAGAGCGCCCTCTGGAGGAGATTTATTACTGATCACAGAACTGTGCGTACCTGGCCCTATCATACACCCGGCGCAATAAGGTGCAAGACATGCATGGCGCGATTTGTTGCTAATTTCAGACCAGCGCAACCCTAATATTCACGTTTTGTGGCATGTTGTTTAAATAGCAAATTTGCACCACATTGTGGACTCATGGGTGTGCTGGTCTAAAAAGGAGGTGTGTTAATGTGCATTGTTGTAGTGTTGCTATTTTGAGGAACTGAAATAGGCCAACTGAATCTGCTCTAAAGTCCAGCAGAGCACGTTAGTTATGCGCCTATGCAGGTCCAAACGCTTACACACTGCTGAATACACACAGGATGTACAGCAATACACAAATATCTTTACAGATGAAAACAATTAAAGGATTAAAATGTTACAAAAATGATTATTTTCTACATAAATATAAACACCACTTCCGCCATGCCTCATCCCGGGGGGCTTTTTCAGTACATTCCTGACAATCTGCATCAGTATAATGTTAATATTATTAGCAGTATTATTTATTAGAAGCTTATTTATATTTGTTTTAATAAAAACAAGTTTAGATTTGTCCACCTGTCGGGTTTTGAAGACATCTGCATCACCATGGGGCAATGGAAATAGGACGTGTGTTTGGATATAACTCAGTTTATTGACCACAGTTTGTTATTGTTGTTTATTTATTCCTTTGCTGGAGATTAGAACTGAATTTAGAAATAGATTTGAAACAAGTCTTTGCGCTTAGAAATTAAACATGTCAGCTTATGGATATCTTCAGTGGAGTGAGTTTCCACCATTTCCTTAATCCACGAAAGTAAAGGAGTAAAGCAAAGAGCAAAAGTAAAGAGAAAGTAAAGAGGCCGAATGGAGGAGGCTTGTTCTTTATCCTCGCGCTACAGATGATCTGTTTACACACCTGAAACTTGTCTATAGCACTTGTTCACTGCTGCTCTTATAGTTGTGTAAATTGCTTCCTTGTCCTCAATTGTAAGTCGCTTTGGATAAAAGCGTCTGCTAAATGACTAAATGTAAATGTAAAATGTAAATGTTTAACTGCTTTCTCGCTAGTGAAGCGTTCAGTTTTTATACAAAGTCTGCCATGTAAATAGCAAATGTGCCATGGCGAGACACAACTGACTCTTGAGTCTGATTGGTTTAATGCATGTTATGCTCAGAACACACCCAGAACTCATTAAGGGAATAAGCACAACCCTTACAGACCATGCGCCAGGGTGCAAACCGTTTGTTTTCCATCCTTAAAATAGTAAAAGTGGATTCGGTCACAACTATAACGCTTTTGCGCCATCAGCTTTAGACTTTGCGCTTAGATCGTTTAAATAGAGCCCAAGATGTGTCTCAGTTTTTCTCAATTGTGTTTCATTACATTTAATCAACAAGCCCTAACAATGATTAATCCAGTAGCATGAAAACAAGTATAAAAAGAAGTGAAATTTCTGAATTTGACACTGTAAATTCCCGCTGTAATTTAGATTTTGTTCATAAATCAATAATATTAGTAACTCAACAAATATTTAACACACTGAAAGGTATTTTTTAAAAAAAAGCTTGTTACTGTTTTTACCAGAATATAGCTGGAAAAATCTTAAAAATGACTCTGTTGTTTAATTTGTCACAGTTCAAACAATCTCTGCTTGATTGAAAAGCCAAGCCATTTAAAAAGAGTCTGTTTGATTAACTCCAGCCATTTCTTTACTCAAGAAGCTCTATCTGTTTCTGTAAATGCTTGCTTGAATGAATTTGTGGTGTGGTGAAGAGTGTCTTATTTGGCTTTTTCAGTCCACTTCACTTTATAACATGAAAGTTGCGCAAATATATTCAAGGTCAGACAAACTGAGCGCCCACACAGCAAAAGTGAACTTTAGAACTGGCTAGTTGATTAAAAAAAAGCCCCAATGCTAATCACGTACTGCCTCAGATGTGGATGTTTTGCTAAAACATCAAAAACATCCAGCGTCTGAGCTTGATTTTTATTGTGAAATGTTAATGATGTTATTAATAGTCATTATAATGGGAATAAGGAGCAGATAATAAGAATCAGACAATGACAGAATATGAAAAAGGAGGCAGTGAGTAATTGCTGAGAAAAAAGTATTATTGTATACACACAAAAGGAATAACAATAACTCACTCACAATGCAAACTCCACACAATGATGCTGAATTATTCACCATCGTGACGTTACATATTCATATTTTCAATGTAATATATGTTGCTGAATGTACATTTTGTTGCACGTTTCAGGTGACAAATCCAAAACAGGGCGCTGTTTACATTTCTGTGAATCAGAAATATAATATTATCTTTATTGTTTATAGATATTTTGAGCCATTAATCCGTCTCCTATTTCTAAACCTACTTCTAAACTTATTCCAAAATACTATATAAAAATTTCTATTTCAGTCCATCCCCAGTGTCATTCATTCATTCATTCATCCATTCATTTGCTTATTCATTTGCTTTTTCATTTGCTTATTCATTCAATCACTTATTTATTCATTTCCTTATTCATTCATTCATTCATTTGCTTATTCATCCATTAACTTATTTATGTATTCATTTGCTCATTCATCAGCTTATTCATTCATTTATGTGCTTATTTATTTATTCATTTGCTTGTTCATTCATTCAGTCATTAAACTTGCTTCATTCATTCATTTGCTTATTCATTCATTAATTCAACTTGATTCATTCATTCATTTATTCATTCATTCGCGTATTGCCTCATTCACCATCCTGACGTTACCTACTCATATTTTCAATGTAAAAATACGCTTCATGTACATGTTATTGCACGTTTGAGATGAAAAATCCAGAAAAATCTGTAATATATTATTATATATAAAAGTTATTGATATTTTGAGCCATTAATCCTACTCCTACTTCTAAACCTACTTCTAAAATATTCTAAAATACTATATCAAATTTTGCCTTTCAGTGCATCCCTAGTGTTTTTTTAAAGTATTTAGTTCATTCATTTATTAGTTCATTCACTTATTCATTCATTCACTTATTCATTCATTCATTCATTCATTCATTCATTCATTCATTCATTCATTCATTCATTCATGTGTTCAATCATTAGCTTATTCCTTCCTTCATTTATTAATTCACTTATTTAATCATTCATTTTCTTATTAATTCATTCATTTGCTTGTTCATTCATTCATTCATTCATTTGCTTATTCATTTGTTCATTTAACTTCGTTCATTCATTTGCTTGTTTGTTCATTCATTCATTCATTCATTCATTCATTCATTCATTCATTCATTCATTCATTCATTCATTCATTCGTTCATTCGCTTATTCATTTGTTCATTTAACTTCGTTCATTCATTTGCTTGTTCATTCATTCATTCATTCATTCATTCATTCATTCATTCATTCATTCATTCGGTTATGCTCTGTGTACAATTTATTGCATGTTTCAGGTGACAAATCCAAAAGAGTGCGCTGTTTACATTTTTGTGAATCGGAAATATGTTACTTATGGTTCTTATATCTATGCAAAAATGTGTATAGTTTTGTTTTTATGTACAGTTGAAGTCTTTTTGTTAAATGGAAAGGTTTTTTCAACACATTTCTAAACATAATAGATTTAATAACTCATTTCTCATAACTGATTTATTTTATCTTTGCCATGATGACAGCAGATGATATTTTACTAGATATTCTTCAAGATAATTTAATGGCTTAACTAAGTTAATTAGGGTAATTAAGCAAGTCATTGTATAACAATGGTTTATTCTGTAGACAATCGCTTAAGGGGGCTAATAATATTGACCTTAAAATAGTTTTTAAAAAAAATTTAAACTGTTTTTATTCTAGCCGAAATAAAACAAATGAGACTTTCTCCAGAAGAAAAAATATTATAGGAAATACTGTGAAAACTTCCTGAATCTGTTCAACATCATTTTGGAGATATTTAAAAATGATTACATTAAATTCTTGTGCTATTTTTAAAAACTGATAAATGAAACAATATCTTTTTACAACTCATAATGCAAAGACATTTATGCATTTAAAAAAATGGAGCGACTTTATACTGTGGCACATCAGCATGACATTTTCAAAGACTAATATTTGATCAGACGCTAAAGGCTGGGCTGGAAATGAGCATTTAAATGAAAAGAAATGGAGCCAGGCGCCGGAGAAGGCTGTATAAATATAGCTGTCTTTATCAGCTCAAACTATTTTTACTTTTTCTTCTCACCACCAGCTCTGTCGCGGGACTATATTAATTCTGCCAAAGCCCGGGAGCTTATAAGCCACCTCGTAATGTGCCTGATCTGTAATGAGTCCTTAGATGTGGAGATTTTGTGTATGCAAATTCACTTACAACCTGTTATAAATGAGTTTGGACCTGGTTGAGGATTATTGCATTATGTTTGGTGCGATCCATTGAAAATGCAGTTTGTCAACAGATTGAGATTCACCGATTTATCCAGCGTTTCATATAGTTATTAATAGTTTTGTCACAGAAATATGTTTATGTTATTGTATTGCATGCTTTAACACACTTTAGACAATAGTGAAAGGTTAAACAAAAAGAGCTTTTGCGATGACAATGTGACATACAGTATGACATTTGCAGCCAATCTGATCTCATCATTTATAATAAGTATGAATTAATAACATAACAGGAAAAAAATTAAGCTTTTTTAATACACTGTAAAAAATCCTAGGTTCCATACAATTTATTCATGTTGTCCTAATATATATATACAATGTAAAAATAATCTGTAATTTCACGGTTTATTTCCGGCAGCTGGGGGGACTTTTTTTTTTACAGTGTATATATATGTATGTATGTATGTATATTTATATTATATATATATAGAGTAAATAAACTGCAAAAGACAACCAAAATAGATACCAAAACTGTGACATTTATTTACATATCCTAAGGTGAACAAAACAACGAATTAATCAAAAAATAAAGAAAAAGAATGTAAGCAAAAAAATATACTATTTACAATATTTATATAATTTAGACAAACACAAAGACGGGTAAAACAAGAGAGCTGGCAGAAGGGACGTGGGCGGCGCTAAAAATAATGAACAAAACAAAACCCGAACAATATTTAACTCCCCAGAAGCATCTAACTAACTAAATATATGAAAACAAAATAAATAAACACACAAAGAGCCTTCCGAGTCCTTACTATCCTACTCTGTCTATCCAAAAATACAAGGGGTGGCGCTCGCCCCTAACCTAATGTATTAAACATCAGAGTAGCCCTAGGTGTTGCACAATGTATGTCATGTGACCTGCTTACCTGTCCACTTCGTCCGAATCTCGTAAACAACGGGACAAATGAATGAAACAGATAAATGGTTTGATACAAATAGCAGACGGATGCGTGAACACACAGAAACGGGCAACAACAGAATACACAGTTAGACATATATACATATGCATATACCCATATATATATATATAAATATATATATATATATATATATATATATATATATATATATATATATATATATATATATATATATATATATATATATATATATATATATATATATATAATTGTACATAAATGTCAAACCCCATTCCCTAGACTAACATCAGGGGTTTGTAACAACTATTCATTCATTCATTCATTCGCTTATTCATTAATTTGTTCATTCATTGATTTATCAATTAATTTATTCATTTATATTCATTAATTTGCTTGTTTATTCATTCATCAATTAATTTATAAGCTCATTCATTCATCCATTTGCTAATTCATTCATTCATTCATTCATTCATTCATTCATCAATTCATTTATTCATTCATTCATTTGCTTGTTCGTTCAATCATCAATTTATTCGCTCATTCATTCATTCATTCATTCATTCATTCATTCATTCATTCATTCATTCATTCATTCATTCAATTTGTTCATTTATTCATCAATTCATTTATTCATTCATTCATTTGCTTATGCATTATTTATTCATTCATTGATTCATCAATTCATTTATTCATTTATATTCATTAATTTGCTTGTTTATTCATTCATCAGTTAATTTATTAGCTCATTCATTCATTTGCTAATTCATTCATTCATTCATTCATTCATTCATTCATCAATTCATTTATTCATACATTCATTTGCTTGTTCGTTCAATCATCAATTTATTCGCTCATTCATTCATTCATTTGTTCATTCATTCATCAATTCATTTATTCATTCATTCATTTGCTTATGCATTAATTTGTTCATTCATTCATTTATTTATGAATTAATTTATTCATTATTCATTCAATCCTTTGCTTGATCATTAATTCATCAATTAATTTATTCATTCATTTATTCATTTGCTTATTCATTCATTTGTTCATTCCTTCACTCATCAATTAATTTGTTCATTATTCATTTGCTTGTTCATTCAATCATCAATTAATTTATTCGCTCATTCATTCATTCATTCATTTGCTCATTCTTTCATTCACTTCTGCATTCAATCATTCACTTAATCATTCATTCACTTATTTATTTACATTACAAAATAAACATTATATAAAATAAAAGTTAGCTAAAATGTTATTTAATGTTATGTATCTGAAGATTTTAAAGTGTGTTCATGTTAACGTTAATAAAATCATCTGAAAGTCTTTTGTGACAACCGAGGATTAAAATTGTAAGGCCGCTTGCTGCACAGATTTTTTGAGTTGACTCAACGTTTAACCGAAGTCCTGTAGTTAACTCAAAAAAAGCTGTAAACTCGATCTCAGTTTTAAATTAAGCGATTGGCATTTACACTCACCTTAGTCTTTTTTTTAAACATTCCTGCCTACCATCTGGATACTTAACCTCGGGGTGCTTTATTCTGTGAGATCCAGCTCTGACTCAACACAATGTCGCTCCCTGACATCTACAAATTGCGACCTGCTCCATCCAACCAGAGAGAGGCGTCTCAATGATTCAACATCCGTGTCTCTGCAATCTCCCAGAACAGAGCATGAACTGATGGACACAACATCTTCCTGTGCTCTGCTATTCAATCCTGGATGGACCTCAAACACACCCACATCCAGGCTATATTTGGACTGTGTAGCCAGAGGAGAAATGGCTGCATGGTGTTGCATGGATTCTCACAAGGTTTTGTTTTTTCTAGAGGACTATAGCTGGTATTATGCATCATGCACAATGTTTTATGCATAAATATTGTCCCATGGTTTTCAATTAAATCCTCGGTTAAACTGCTTAAGGGTGGGCGATGCGATTGAAATGTGAGCCACGTTATTTATATGCAAAAAGCAGCCAGTTTTAATTAAGTTCACTGCATCAAATTGCATTTTCAGGAGGAAAATAGTTAAAGAATTACACCCTAAGAGAGCAGTTTGAGGTGCTAGTACCAATATGTGCAGTGCATATGCCTTTTTTATGATGTAGAGATGGGCAGCACGGAGGTGCAGTGGGCAGCGTGGGTTTCCTCCGGGTTCTCAACTTAGCTTTTTTATTCTTCACTTTTGTCAATTGGTTAATTTGGAAAGTTTTTTCCTCGCCGCTGGCTTGCATAATTCGGTACCTGTAGAGCTGCGCATCGCTGTCTTTTGCTCTTCATTTACTATATATATATATCTTCATTCATTCATTCATTTTATTCATTCATTCATTTATTCATCAATTAATTTATTCATTATTCATTCATTCATTTGCTTATTCATTCAGTCATCAATTAATTTATTTGCTTATTCATTTATTCGCTTATTCGTTAATTTGTTCATTCATTCATCAATTAATTTCTTCATTATTCATTTGCTTGTTCATTCATTCATCAATTAATTTATTCACTCATTCATTTGCTTATTCATTCATTTATCAATGAATTATTCATTCATTCATTTCCTTGTTCATTCAATCATCAATTAATTTATTCGCTCATTCATTCATTTGTTCATTCATTCATTCATTTGCTCATTCATTCATTCATTTGCTCATTCATTCATTCATTCATTCATTCATTCATTCATTCATTCATATATATAATCATTCATTCATTCATTCATTCATTCATGTTATTCATTCATTCATTTATTCATCAATTAATTTATTCATTATTCATTCATTCATTTGCTTATTCATTTATTCGCTTATTCATTAATTTGTTCATTCATTCATCAATTAATTTATTCATTATTCATTTGCTTGTTCATTCATTCATCAATTAATTTATTCACTCATTCATTCATTCATCTGATTATTCATTCATTTGTTCATTCATTCATTTATCAATTAATTATTAATTCATTCATTTGCTTGTTCATTCAATCATCAATTAATTTATTCGCTCATTCATTCATTCATTCATTCATTTGCTTGTTCATTCATTCATCAATTAATTTATTCACTCATTCATTCATTCATTTGCTTATTCATTCATTTGTTCATTCATTCATTTATCAATTAATTATTCATTCATTCATTTGCTTGTTCATTTAATCATCAATTAATTTATTTGCTCATTCATTCATTCATTTGCTTATTCATTCATTCATTCATCAATTACTCTATTCATTATTCATTCATTCATTTGCTTGTTCATTCAATCATCAATTAATTTATTCGCTCATTCATTCAATCGCTTATTCATATGCATTTGCCTTTTTTATGATGTAGAGATGGGCAGCACGGAGGTGCAGTGGGCAGCGTGGGTTTCCTCTGGGTTCTCAACTTAGCTTTTTTATTCTTCACTTTTGTCAATTGGTTAATTTGGAACGTTTTTTCCTCGCCGCTGGCTTGCATAGTTCGGTACCTGTAGAGCTGCGCATCGTTGGATTTGCTCTTCAGTGTTGAGACTCTCAGCAGTGAAAATTAAACCACACTGAACTGAACTAAACTGAACTTCAACTCTGAAATCTGAACTGCTCTGTTTCGACTCACTATAATCTTCTATGTGAAGCTGCTTTGACACAATCTACATTGTAAAAGCGCTTTACAAATAAAGGTGAATTGAATAAAGAAATCAGAGAAATTGAGAAATTGGAGGAAAAATATACAGGGGGGCTAATAATTCTGACTTCAACTGTATGTCCACCGCTGATAAGATGTGATATGCTACACATTTAGGTGTGATCAATTCGGAAAATGAGAACAGGTTTGTAAATCCCTGCATGTTTACTCTCAGTTAGCAACATGTACTTGATTTGTAATAGATTTATGTGTGATAAATAGTTCCTATGGGAATGTTAGAGGAGAGTAGAGGGCTTTGTAACTGATTTAGCCATCCATGCATTTACACATGACTTCTACCAGATGAGGAACATTTTGTGGTTTGTACTGCAGTGCTTGTACTGTAGGTGCTGATTGCTTCTGCACCCTAGGGAGGGCAGAGACAGCTGTCTATGGAGGCTAACGTGGATTTTTTTAGCCCGTGTTTAACAGTACTGTATGTGATGCGCTTCACTGGCAGGTAAAACGGGTTCACGTTTTTGCCAGATGCCACCTACACAGGACTTAAGCTTGTGATTCTGGGTGGATTTACTTGTTTCATGATTTATAGAGGTCATATGATTCTACTTACGCTTTACAATTTATTTCAATTCATACAGTTGAACTGTAAATTATTCGCCCTCCTGTGAATTTTTTCATTTTTTTTTCAAATATTTCCCAAGCGATGTACAACAGAGAGAGGAATTTTTCACAGTATTTCCTATAATATTTTTTCTTCTGGAGAAAGTCTTATTTGTTTTATTTCGGCTAGAATAAAAGCAGTTTTAAATTTTTTTAAACTCCATTTTAAGGTCAATATTATTAACCCCCTTAAGCAATATATTGTGTGAATCAATTATATTTAAGTGAATGCATGTCACATTTTTGGTGCATTTAAACAAAAACAAACTTTTGAAACAACTATATCTATTAAAATAATATTATAGGGGCAGCATGGTGGCACAGTAGGTAGCACAATAGCCTCACAGCAAGAAGGTCACTGGTTCAAGCCCCAGCTGGGTCAGTTGGCATTTTTGTATGGAGTTTGCATGTTCTCCCTGTGTTCGCGTGGGTTTCTTTAGTGTGAATGAGTGTGTATGGGTGTTTTCCAGTGATGGGTTGCAGCTGGAAGGTCATCCACTGCATAAAACATGTGCTGGATAAGTTGGCAGTTCATTCTGCTGTGGCAACCCCAGATTAATAAAGGGACTATAAGCTGAAAAGAAAATGAATGAATGAATAATATTTTAGCCACTGAAAATCTTAAAAAATAAAAGAGATAATACATTTAAATTCAAGAGGGATGCAACAAAATAAATCTACTGAATTTGATATATTTTTTGGCTTCTCTTGATTTTTTTCCCCCTAACATATAAATTTAGCCTACTATTTTTTGCATGTTTTATGTTAGATTGGCTCCAGATTCTTCTTTATTACTGACTAAACTAATGTATATGCACAAATACAATATAAACAATACTTTAAAATGTAGATTTGTACTTATATATTGGTTGTGCTAGAAAATATGGTCACACTTTAATGTGTTTCCTAACGTGAACTCAGTATGGACAATACCTGTCAAGCGTTAATAAATCACAATTCAACATCTACTAATGGATCATTCAAATCCAAAGTTGTGCTGTTTTCAAGAGTTCACACTTAGCTGATAATCAATAAAGCGTATTTGGCATGCTGTCCCGGGAGAGAGCCCTGAGCTCGTAATATCCTCGAGCCCGAGGCTCCCTGCCGTTAGAAGGGCGAGAGCGGAGTTCGAGCTCAGGTAGGTCTCAAGGATTCCCCTCCCCTGCTTGTCGCCGCGTGAGAAGTGTAAACTAGTGTTGTTTTCGGTGATAATTTGGTTTAGTCGATTGGCTATAGTTTATGTTTTTGGACGGTGGGAGGAAACCGGGGGACCCGGGGGAAACCTACGCGAACACGGGGAGAACATGTTAACTCCGCACAGAAACACCAACCAGCCCGATAGGAGGTTGGACCAGCGGTGTTCTTGCTGTGAGGCAACAGTGCTAGCCACTGGGCCACCGTGTCGCCCTATCAGAAAAAGGGGGAGGAAGTAGGGGTGGAAGGGGGGGGGGGGGGGGGGAGCTTCAAGACGAAGATAACTGGAGTGAAAAACTCTGGTTATTTATAATGCTTCAGTAATCATCTAATGGGTCAGATTACGCAGCTAATGAGGAGCCAGCCGTGTTGATCATAAGCAAGTGATCCTCTCGAAATTAGTTTATAAATAAACCACACTTAATATTAGTGAGCTCACAAGCACTAACAATGAACTGAAGTATTTTCCTTAACATCAACCAAGATGTACAAATACTGTAACAAATGCATTGCTCACTGTTAATTCATGTTAGTGACATCTATTGACATTAAAATGACGTCTAATTAACATCAAAAATTGATTACAGGACAGTCCTATAATACATTTTTGACATGTTTTTACGTCAATGTCAGATATCTATTAGATGTCTTTTCTTTAATAGTGCCAATCGTTTTTTAAAAACCATAAATGCCAGGGGGAGGAAAGTGCAGTATAACCAAAATACAAACATACAAACTGTACAAATATAAAAATTAATTAAATACATTTGAATAATTACACATTTTTCAGGTGAGCATAGGGGTTTCTTGTTTAAAGAGTCTCTGATATTTATAATATAGCACCAGCACATTCCATAAAAACAATTTCACTGTCATTTTATTTATATTAATATGTTATTTATTAGACCAGTTTGTGTTTTGGCACTTAAGGAGTTTAAGGAAACATAGGCTGGATTAGATTGTGCTGTCTGCCATACAGTAGGCTTATAGGTCTGTTATTTTTAATAAAGAAGATATATTATTTGAGTTTATTACCAGAACTATAGTAATTGCATTATGTTTAAAACATACGGCACAGTATCGGGATCAGATCTGTATCAGTCGATACAATTTTGGTATCTGATCAGTTCCAAAAAATGGTATCGGTGCATCCCTACCTAAAACTGAAGCAGGAGAGACTTGCATTTAGTATGTGCTTGAGGCTACAGTGGACAGGATGAAATGGATTACTGTGACAGACAGTAGCAGTCAGTTGAATGGACACCGCCGACAGGGGTGCTTAGAGACGATCCAGATAGTGGCTCTGCACAGGAAAAAGGCTTCGATGGCAACATGCTATTAGTTTTATACATCGCATGGATGCCAGCTATAAATAATCCTTCCCGAGGATTTATATTAAGTCTGAGGAAGCAAAATACAACTTCAGTGACAAACACACTGGCTTCCACACAATCGATCATTCATTCATTCATTTCCCTTTGGCTCTTTATCAGGGGGCGCCACAGCAGAATGAACCGCCAACTATTCCGGCATATGTTTAACGCAGCGGATGCCCTTCCAGCTGCAACCCAATACTGGGAAACACTCATACACACTCACATTCACACACGTACACACTCATACACTACTGCCAATTTAGTTATATATTGTACATGTTACTACCAAATTCACTTATAAAGTGTTTGGACTGTGGGGGGAAACCCAACATGCAAACTCCACCATTGAGCCACCATTCCACCCATGAAGTAATCAAGTTAACTTATTACTTTACACAAATTAAAGAGATACCCACACAGAAAGAACCTATATTAACATATATGTTTTGATATAGGTTTTGACATAGGTTTTTAATATATGTGACATATGTAAAATTAGCCGTTTTCCTATATATGTACAGGGTGGGCCATTTATATGGATACACCTTAATAAAATGGGAATGGTTGGTGATATTAACGCCCTGTTTGTTGCACATTAGTATATGTGAGGGGGCAAACTTTTCAAGATGGATGGTGACCATTGTGGCCATTTTGAAGTCGGCCATCTTGGATCCAACTTTTGTTTTTTTTCAATAGGAAGAGGGTCATGTGACACATCAAACTTATTGGGAATTTCACAAGAAAAACAATGGTGTGCTTGGTTTTAACGTAACTTTATTCATTCATGAGCCCCCTCACATATACTAATGTGCCACAAACAGGACGTTAATATCCCCAACCATTCCCATTTTATTAAGGTGTATCCATATAAATGGCCCACCCACATATAATACAGGAAAACGGCCAGTTTAATATATGTACATATAATATAAGAAAACGGCCAATTTTATATGTCACATATATTAAAAACCTACATCAAAACATTTATTAAAACATATATGTTCTGTGTGGGCTCTCACTTATTTGCCATAGTTTAATTCCATAACATGCCAATTACATGTGATGCCAATTTCAAGTATTCGCACATACATACGATTTTTGCATTTTTTTTTCTTCTTAGTTATTGCCTTGATAATAGAAAATATGAGCTAGGCATTATGTATGAAAGTTGGCAAAGATTTGAGCTATATAGGAGACATATCAACAGTAAGGACTGACTGGAGGAGAACTTGCTTGATCTGGCCAATGGAATCAAAGACTCTGAGGTGCCGTACAGGTCAAACACCTGGCATCGCGAAGTAAATAGATTTCATTCAATCGGCTTATGTATTCAATACATTTACAAAGACGAAAATGAATGACGTTTTTGCTATAATTTTAGTTAGTTTCAGTTAGTTTTGTATGTACACAATCCCGTTTCAGTTAGTTCTAGATTTTTTTTTTTAACTCTCGTTTTTATTTTTCAGTTAACGAAAATTATTTTAAATTTTAGTTTTCGTTTTTTCGTTTGTTTTCGTTAACTATAATAACCTTGTTTCCTTTTAAAATTATGATTTTACATAGGCCTATAATATATGCATTTCACGGGACTGCCGCAGATTATTTCGAGCATACTTTTAAGCAGGTTTTAAGCATCTTAATGCCCGCACTAACTTTATTTATTAATATAAGTATTATCTTCTCAAATCTTGGCTCGGGTTCTGCTAGTGCAGGTCCCTAGTTTAGTCGAGCAGTCAAAATCAGCAGAGAACTAGAGCACTGGACCCGCTGACATGTATTCAGCAAATAATAAAAAAAGTTAAAGTAGCAGTTTGGTATTAAACCAACCAAACGGTGAACGCGTCACCGCATAACAATTTATTATTTATTTATCGTCACTTAAACATCATAACAGTCATTAGGGTTGGGTCGATAGACAATGCCATCGTCCATCGCCGATGGCCAATAGACAACACGATGCTGAGCCGGCATCGCCGATCCTGAGGCTCCGTTTAAACTAGTAAGTCTTAGTTTTAAAATGCCATTTTAGAACGAAAATTATTCACATCCACACTGTGTTTTACCTAGCATTTCTGAACAGCCCTCCATCCGCTGAAAACGCACATCATGTGACCACACACACACACACACACACACAGCCATACATACTGTCATGCGCTCGTCTGAGCTCCAGAGTGCAGTGCACGTCGGACAGTTCATCAAGGATGTACCACTGGATCGCGTCTCACTATAGTTGTTAAACGTGATTCATCTCGTCTCTGTCTAATGACTCTTTGATTTTTTGAATCCTTTAGGTAACGTGTCACAGCGTCAGTAAACTGCTTCAATATTTCGCTTTCACGCTTGTACTTAGTAATTTTAGTGAAAACCTCAGATACTGTTGGTTGGTTCCTGTTGGTTGTGCACCTTTTTTACCAACCAAGTGTGTCGACGCCATTATAACGACACAGATCACTCTGCCTATTCATGCCAGAGTCCTGCGGAAAAAGTGATTGACAGGTGGTAATTTGTGTGTACCTTATCTTTATTTATTTATGATTTGGTTATGGGTAAAACAAAGACCATGCGGTTAGTATGGTCTTAGTTGAAACTGTAGGCTACAAATAATTAATTTGTTATGAAATAATTAATTATTTATAAATAATCACAACCCTAATAGTCATAATACATTAAATTATTTGACATATATTAAAAATTGTATTTCGATTAATAACAGCTGGTGGCCCCCTGCATTGTCACGGCCCCCTGGTTGAAAACCACTGGTCTAAATGATCAATGCCTAAAAGGGTCAGTTTCAAAGAGTTATAAAACATTATCTGTGTGGTATTTTGAGCTGAAACTTCACACACACACTCACGCACATCAGAGACTTATTTTACATCTTGTAAAAAAGGGGAATCATTTTGGCACACACAAAAAAAGATCATTTTGACCAATACACTGATTTTTAGGCTAATGTATATGTGCAAGGGATAGCTCACCCAAAAAGGAAATATGTACTCACTATTTACTCACCCTCAAGTGGTTCCAAACCTTACTTTATTAGTTACTTTATCCTATTGAACACAAATATAGGAGAAAACGATCAGCAAATGATAATAGGATTTTTATTTTTCGGTGAGCTATCCCTTTAAGACTGATTTTGTGGTCCATGGACCTGCAGGGTCACATTTGATGAATTACTGCTGCCACGAATGGTGTAAAAACGCTGCATTTAAATAAACCGCACTCAAATCGCTTTACGCATTCAGAGGTGCAGAATCCACCTGGTGCCAAAGTGCATCTGAACACCTGATTGGTGGAGAGGAGGCAGAGTGAAGGAGCCAATTAAAAGATACGGGACGGTCAGGAGGCCATGGCTGATAGACAGAGGCCAGCGGACAAATTGGGATTGGATGAACCGCGAGGCCAGGATCATCGCACAATATTAACTGCAGCACGCAAACACTGCTGACCTTTGCGAATGAAACACATAACAAACCTAATTATAAACCCCAGAAGCATGTTTGTGCAGAAAAGACTCATGGCACAGTGCTGTACACCAACGAGGTGGCAAATTGGATTAGTTACGCCAGTAAAGGAGATGCCAGATTTGTGAAATAAAAAATAAAATGCATAAAGAGTCTATAAAATTGCAATTTAATCAGGAGGTCACTATATGAGTATTACTATTTAAAGAATGCATTCAGAGCTAAGCAATGAGAGGCTTAGGTTTAGGCACTGCATTATCTTCTAATGTGAAAGTCACATCAATATGCTGAACAAAGTTGCATGCTGTGCCGGCACACAGGGGGATGCCGATAAGTACCGATTTGTGCTCATAACTGCCAGCCACCACAGGAGATAACAGACGCTCTCATTCTCTTACAAATTTTATTCCCTCGAACATCCACAGTTCTCTTTAAAACCCACAATATACTATTTCAATCATTACTGAGTAAACATTTAAAGGGGACCTAATATGCAAAAATCAGTGTTTAAAGGGTCACGAATAGGGGTGTCAAAATTAACTGTTTCTTCTGTGCACCGCCATGCAGACGCGGACAATTCGGTATCGTTTCAGTAATAATCATAACTGGTTATTATGTACTGATGTCATTTATCTCATATGCGCTCTGTCGCGAGGGAGGTGAGCACGGTATTTACAACACTACAGGCGGCAACTACTTAAAAATTTCACTGTGTGTGTGTGTGTGTGTTTACTGAAAAGTCTTTCACTGACACTTAGAGCAGAACCCCTTATTTCTCTGCGATTGAGGGAACGAAATTACTCCATTTCTCTCTCTCTCTCTCTCTCTCACTGTGGCCCATTTCATCTGCTGGCGTGACTTTTCCTCTCGGCTGCTGGTGTGACTTTTCCTCCCTTCTCTTTTCCTCTCGGCTGTATGCATTCCCGCGGCTGTACCTGTGCATTGTCGCGGGACCCGACCAGATTTCATGCGGCGCGGGAATAAATTTCCGAATAAAGCGCAGCAGCGGTCGGTAACTCTGGTGTAGCTTTAACAGGAGTGGGCGGTCTCACAATATCGCTCCCGAGCGAGCAAGCAAGCAAGCGTGCGTGGAGTGTGTGTTTGTTTGGTGCTGTCTATGTTTGTGTATGTGTGTGAATGATAGACAGTGTGGTGCTGTGTGTTCGTGTGTGTGTGTGTGTATACAGACAGCTTGCTATAGCCACCCCCCAAAATACAACACTGTGTATGGAAAGCATCATCAATGCACCGTGATGCACCGAGATATCGAATTGAACCGAATCGATGGCATGATAATCGTAACCGAATCAAACCGTGAGACCAGTATAGGTTCACACCTTTAGTCACGAAACACCAAAACACAGTCATATATGTGTCCCACGCTGCTATAAACACTAATAGGACACAAAACAAAACAACTTATATAAAAATATATATCGTTATCGTTCAATATGGAAAATAATTATCGAGATTGCATGTTTGCCAGATTGCCCAGCCCAAGTTAACCGCATTACTATGAATAAGGAAAAGTGCAACGCTCAGTATGGCTGACACAGTGAAGAAAGTCCCGCCTTCTGGTCAATAGCCTATGGCTACCATTGAAAACAGCCGTAAAGAAGATTGGTGTCATGTCAATCTTTGCGCATGCGCAGTAGCAAGCTGGAAATGATGTGCTTTAGATATAATTAGAGCTTAAGCAACAACAATTATGGCACAGATTTAGTTGCTGGTTTAAAATACTGTATGTAATTTAATCGTAAATTCAGCATGCAGTATTTGAGATTTCAGGATTCCCCATTCATTTAGATAGTGCTTCGGGTCTTGGATGAGTTTGGAGTGAACTTACCTTCCATAAAAGGGACTTTGCTCTAACTTTACTCCTTAAAGATACTGTAACACTTTGAATTCACTGATAACTCTAAAAGTGGTTAAGTATAAGAAAGTACATTTTAATTAAAGGCATAATTCACCCGAATATTAAAATTCTCTCATCATTTACTCACCCTTTACTTGTTTCAAATGTTTCTTTCATCCAATGAACACAAAAGAAGATATTTTGAATAATGTTGGAAACCTGTAACCATTGACTTGTATTTGTTTTTCCTACTATGGAAGTCAATGGTTACAAGCTTCCAGATTTCTTCAAAATATCTTCAATTGTGTTTAACAGAAAAAGCTTTGGATCCAGTAAAGGGTGAGTAAACAAGACAGAATTTTCATTTTTGGGGTGAACTATCCCTTTAAGAGTTGTTTTTATGTTTTAAGACAAACATAAAGTATAAGTCAAATGACTTACAAATTATATAAGTTACACCATAACAAATGCAATCTGTCTTTTGAACAGCAGTGTAACACAAATGCTTCATGATCTAAACAGGGTCTTATTGATTATATAATAATGAGCAGTATAATTACATAATCATTCAACACAACAATGTCAGAAATTATCAATGGTTTGGGTGTGATATTTGCCCCCTGGAATTGATTTAAAGTGGCAATGCATTGCTCATTTTATACAGACATATTTCAAAACTTGAAAAAAAATGCAATAATGTGTAAAACACTTGAAGAAAGCAATTAAAAAACATCCAATATAATCAACATCAAGCAAAACAACAGATTTGTAATGTACAACATATCCTGATACAATAAATTAATTGATGTGTTTGAAATAACTGGGTTGCCCAGTGTGCAATTGTACAGCATTGCTGTCTAGCATCATATTATAATACATAATAATCATAATTCCCAATTATATATTGAGTTTTCCACATATATTTTCAGCTAATCAATAATCAAAACAGCTGTATATGTTTTGCATATTTATGAAAATCCTGCAAAACAAAAGCACGAGTCAAATTTTTCATTTAAGCCAAGTTAAGTTGACATGTCATGGTATTTTTAGGCACATCTCTTTATTAAAAAACAAAAATAGAACGTATCCTTGCATTACTGAAGGTCAGCATGGAGGCAATGTATCGTGCATGAGCATGCAAGAGCATGTGTGTCTGCGTGTGTCTGTGTGTGTGTTAAGAACTTCACAGGCTCACAGTCCTGCTTCATTTCACACATTAAAGCAAAGAACGTGTGGAAGGGCAGATAACATTGCCCACAGAAGCACAAATGCTGAACGATAGTCTAAACTGCTATCGTTAAATCAATTATATGAATAAAGATCGCATGAGTTAGAATTGAGAGGAAAATGTCAGGGCTATTTTTAAAATCACTTGGTATGTTATAAATAGGAATGATACAATATCTACGTATCTATATGTTGCAAAAAGAAAAAGCTTTTTAATTTCTTAATGTTTTGTTTCTAGTCCAGATATCTAAAAAATATTTTATTTTTATTTGTTTTTTTTTTTAACAAATTTTCAAGTAAATTGAATTTGATTTAATAATTGTTTAGTAAATATTTGGACTCCAAACAAGACAAAAACTCGAGTAAAAAATGAATGTATTTATTTATATTTATTTATATAGTGTATTTATCTTTACCCCTGGCTTCACTGCTGAAAAAAAAAGATAGAAACCATCACAGACGTATAATGTTTTCTACTACAAACACCATTAAAACATCAAACCATCAATATAAATCAAACCAACCATTAAACCATTCAGTTTTAACCATCAAAGCCATTATATTGTAATGAGTTCAGATCTGTTTTGGCACAGATGCCACAAAATGCCCAGTTTCAGACCAATAGTTTACATTAAAACCATTACAATTTTTAAAATATAGTATTTTTATTGCTGAAATCAGCTGAATTACTTAGCTGAACACTTATTTGAATGTATTTAAACTCTTAACCTGTCCACCAAACATACAATACAGCACAGCGATGCACAATTAAGGTAAAGTTGGTTTTATATTCGCACATTCATTCAACTACAAACTCTATTAAAACATCAAACCATCAATTTAAACCAAACCAACAATTAAACCATCCAATTTTAACTATCAAAACCAATATATTGTGATGAGTTCAGATCTGTTTTGGCACTGATGCTACCAAATGCCCAGTTTTAGACCAATAGTTTACATTAAAACCATTACAATTTTTAAAATATATTATTTTTATTGCTGAAATCAGCTGAATTACTTAGCTGAATAACACTTATTTGAATGTATTTAAACTCTTAACCTGTCCACCAAACATACAATACAGCACAGCGATGCACAATTAAGGTAAAGTTGGTTTTATATTCGCACATTCATTCAACTACAAACTCTATTAAAACATCAAACCATCAATTTAAACCAAAAGAACCATTAAATTTTAACTATCAAAACCAGTATATTGTAATGAGTTCAGATCTGTTTTGGCACAGAGGCCACTAAATAACTAGGTTCAGACAAGTAGTTTACATTAAAACCAGTATAATTTTAAAATATAGTATTTTTATTGTTGAAATCAGCAGAATTACATAGATGAACACTTATTTAAATGTATTTAAACTCTTAACCTGACCACCAAACATACAGTACAGCACAGTAATGCACGATTGAGGTAAAGTTGGTTTTATATTCGCACATTTGTTCAACTACAAACTCTATTAAAACATCAAACCATCAATTTAAATCCGATCAACCATTAAACCGTTACATTGTAACCATCAATACCAATATATTGTGATGAGTTCAGATCTGTGTTGGCACAGATGCCACCAAATGACCAGTTTCAGACCAATAGTTTACATTAAAACCATTACAATTTTTAAAATATAGTATTTTTATTGCTGAAATCAGCTGAATAACACTTATTTGATTGTATTTAAACTCTTAACCTGACCACCAAACCTACAGAACAACACAGCAATGCACAATCAAGGTAAAGTTGGTTTTATATTCGCACATTCATTCAACTACAAACACCATTAAAACATCAAACCATCAATTTAAATCAAACCAATCATTAAACCACTACAGTCTTACTATCAAAACCAATATATTGTGATGAGTTCAGATCTCTTTTGGCACAGATGCCACCAAATGACCAGTTTCAGACCAATAGTTTACATTAAAACCAGTATAATCAAAAATATATGTATTTTTATTGCTGAAATCAGCTGAATTACTTAGCTGAATACCAGAGATGTATAGTACTTTACTGGAGTATTGTTTTTTTCTCCTACTTCCACTTTTACTTAAGTACATATTTTCGATGAGTTTAATACTTTTACTCCGATAGATTTTTTATGAGCTGCATCGTTACTCGTTACTAGAGGTGTCAAAATGGTCGAAATCGGTTCAGTAATAGATCATAACGGGTTATTACGTACTGACGTCATTTATCTCCTATGTGCGGTGTCGCAATACTATGGCGAAGGACGGAGGCGCGAGGGCGAGTGAAGGCGGCACAGCACACGAGCCGCTATTTCACTGCTACAGAGAAATGTTGTGAGACTCCATCTCTGCCTCTCTCACTTTGGAGATTTGACCCGCTGGCCTGGTAGGCGTGTATGAGGTGCAAGTTTTCTCCACTGTGTCTATTATAGATTACCTGTGATAACCGCGTATTATACATACATAGACTGTAACCGCGGCTGTTCTTCCCGCCATTAGTGAACAACGCTTTCATTTCTAAAGCCGATATCAGCCCTTTCTGTTGAGAAGGTGAAGACAATAACTAATCAAACGGGTGTAAGACCTCGCCTGTCAGCGTTTAAAAAGCAGGCGGGAGAATATTTACATTAGTTTATTTGCTATAAATGCTCATGCTGTCTTCTGTGCATGAGTTTTGTTTGATGCATTCAGAAAGAGTGTTTTCTTTGAGCGGGTCAAATTAAGGGTACAGTTCATATATCTTACTGCTGTATTAAAGGACACAATTGTATTACAAGTAACCATTTAACTGTCACACCAAGAAAAAACCAATATAATTTTTTTTATTTATTGCATTTCTTAATTCCTAATGTCGCTAGTTAACACAATCAATACATTTTCCCCCAACACATCCCATAATTTCTAAAATATCAGCCTCTACCAAATGGTTGAGATGTTGGTTTATGGTAAAAGTACCAGAATGAATAAATATACTATAAAATATGAAGTTTAAGACCAATTTAATTAAAACATAATCAAAACGAAACATTTTTGAATACTAAATCATAGCCATAAGCCATAAAATATTTCAGATTTTCATTTAACACAGTAATATACACGTTTTCTTTTTTTTACAATAAAATCAAAATCAAGTGAATTAGAACGTTCGTTTACAACCAGTAATTTGTGCTCCCAAATTGGGTTTCAATAGCGTTTTGAGTGGATTATGGACTGTTTTTGTGACACACAACTTTGAAAGGTGTGTGTTAAAGCTGTTATAATCGGTCAGATCTGTGGTTCAAGCGTGAGAGAAAAACAGTATTGTAAGTTA
Source organism: Danio aesculapii (assembly GCF_903798145.1). Classification (NCBI taxonomy): domain Eukaryota; kingdom Metazoa; phylum Chordata; class Actinopteri; order Cypriniformes; family Danionidae; genus Danio; species Danio aesculapii. The sequence continues at coordinate 2,618,057 of NC_079436.1, read as the reverse complement.
TGTTTCTTTTCGTTCTGCTTAATGACGTGCCCCCAAAAAAGAGATTTAAAATAAACAAAACAATATGATGTCTTTTGACTGCATTCTTTAATAACTACATTACACAATACTTGTACTTTTACTTTCAGTACTTGAGTAGTAAATTTTGAAATAAACTACTTGCAATACTTAAGTACAAAAAATGTTGAATACTTTAGTACTTCCACTTAAGTATGGTGCTTAAAGAGCACTTTTACTTCTACTCAAGTCACTTTTTGATAGAGTACTTGTACTTTTACTTAAGTCTGGGTCTCTAGTACTTTATACATCTCTGCTGAATACTTATTTGAATGTATTTAAACTCTTAACCTGTCCACCAAACATACAGTACAGCACATCAATGCACAATTAAGGTAAAGTTGGTTTTATATTCGCACATTCGTTCAACTACAAACACCATTAAAACATCAAACCATCAATTTAAACCAAACCAACCATTAAACCATTAAATTTTAACTATCAAAACAATATATTGTAATGAGTTCAGATCTGTTTTGGCACTGATGCCACCAAATGCCCAGTTTCAGACTTATAGTTTACATTAAAACCCTGACAATTTTTAAAATATTGTATTTTTATTGCTGAAATCAGCTGAATTACTTAGCTGAATACTTATTTGAATGTATTTAAACTCCTAACCTGACCACCAAACATACTGTACAGCACATCAATGCACAATTAAGGTAAAGTTGGTTTTATATTCACACATTCGTTCAACTACAAACTCTATTAAAACATCAAACCATCAATTTAATCCAAACCAACCATTAAACCATCCAATTTTAACTATCAAAACCAATATATTGTAATGAGTTCAGATCTCTTTTGTCACAGATGCCACCAAATGCCCAGTTTCAGACCAATAGTTTACATTAAAACCAGTATAATTAAAAATATAGTATTTTTATTGCTGAAATCAGCTGAATAACACTTATTTGAATGTATTTAAACTCTTAACCTGACCACCAAACACACAGTACAGCACAGTAATGCATGATTGAGGTAAAGTTGGTTTTATATTCGCACATTCGTTCAACTACAAACTCTATTAAAACATCAAACCATCAATTTAAACCAAACCAACCATTAAACCATTCAGTTTTAACTATCAAAACCAATATATTGTAATGAGATCAGATCTGTTTTGGCACAGATGCCACCAAATGCCCAGTTTCAGACCAATAGTTTACATTAAAACCAGTATAATTAAAATATATGTATTTTTATTGCTGAAATCAGCTGAATAACACTTATTTGAATGCATTTAAACTCTTAACCTGACCACCAAACATACAGAACAATACAGTACAGTAATTAATTGAGGTAAAGTTGGTTATGTATTCGCATATTCGCTCTGTGACAACTTGTGACACACTTCCTATATTGTTTACCATTAATACTTGGCCTGAAATGGCATAAGTATGACTTCGAAACAACATTAGCACTATTTATTTAACTGTGAACAATGTTGTACTTTGATAGTCATTGGCTGCTATATGATTTCCCTATTCAGGAATTGAAAAGAATACTTTTCTGAAATTATATTTTTAAGGAGAAAGTCAGAATGTGCGAATAAAAAAACTAATTTACCTCAATACTGCACATAACTCTCTCTCTTTCTCCACAGACGAACAGTAAGCTTAAGGCAGCCACTTACTTGTGGTGTTGTATTTGACGCCGTTAATATACTCCGGACACGGTCGCTCAATGATTCGCCCAGAGTTGCTCTTTGGCCAGCAAGTTCCGATTTCATCCGTGGTGGCGTTACAATAGACACCTTAGAGGAGAACACAACCGGTGCTGATTAATGTGCATTAAAAGAGCTGAGTGAATCATAAACACAGAATGTAATCCCCCACCATCGACGCTCATCGACGCAAAAGACGAATTCTCGTATAAAGTGTCCTGAAAAGCGTCCAGAAGAGTACAGTTGGGGTCGCCGAATTCCTCAAGGAAGAACTGAAACAGGGACGCGTCCATGGTTCAAACGCGTTAGTTCGAGCGCAAATGAGGGATGGTTAACAAAAAAAAAAAAAGGCAGAATGAGGGATGAGTCTTCCTCCCTGGCAACTTGACACAGTTTTCGTCTTGGCTGATGACAAATGCGCCCTCGCAGCGCCGCTCCAGCTAATCTCGGGATTGTTCTGTGCGCGCGTTCCATTGACAGAATGATGGTGATGTCATAATGGAATGTCAAGGATCAAAGCGGCCGCTCAGGGGATATTTCCCCGCTGAAGACATGATTTTGGGACTTCAATACGTTGTAGAGCATTTAATGTAATTAATCTGATTAATGCTTTTCTTAAACTCAAAATATGACGTTTGCTGTTTGTTTAAACTACGTATACAATAAACTGAAACCACACAATTCTTGATATTTTTTTTGAGACAACCTAATTATTTAATTAACTTAATTCCTTCATGTTGTCCCAACACAAATCCATTGTGTGGAACGCAGCAGTTTTATAATACAAAACAAAAACACATTGAATAATTATATATATATATATATATATATATATATATATATATATATATATATATATATATATATATATATATATATATATATATATATATATATATATATATATATATATGTGTGTGTGTGTGTGTGTGTGTGTGTGTGTGTGTGTGTTTAGAGTGCAGTTTATGTGGTTGTTGTTGTGATATTTGAACTGGTGTTGTGCAGGTGTTGTAATACGTGATCTGCCACTGTGAGGAAGAATCAGCTGTTCTCCTCTTCTTCCCTCCTGTAGTGTTGTCTTTTACGCTGCTCACACTACAAGATAATTGTGCCTATTTTGAGCCCAATCTTCCCCTTCTGACAATCCTATGTATGTAAAGCCCCAATTATCATGATGGATTTGTTTATTTTTATTTTGTTTATTAGTTTATTTTAAGACGGTCAGTACCAAAAGCTACTGGCGAGGTAAAGTGAGTTAAAGTCGAATAAAACTAAGATTTACTCTTGTTATTTTTTATATGTATATACAGTAGTAGTGCATGTTTCAAAAAAATGTATCTGTACACCAGGCCTGGATTAAGAATTCAGAGGCCCCTGGGCACAATATCTTGAAGGGCCCCCTACCTGGCCTGGCCGCACCCCTATAGTTGAATTAAAAATAAGATTAATATAATATTTTTTAAATAAAGTGTATCTATAATGTATTACCCGCATTTTTAAAATAAATGATATACAGTACACATATTTCTAGTATACAAAGATTTAACCTATTTTTTAAGCATTTAAAGCATACCTTGAAAAAAATACTAATAAAACTAGTGAAAATTAATGGATTTTAAATGTTTAAGTTCACTGAAGCAGTACTAACAATTAATATTTAAGGGTATTTTTAATGTATAACTTCTAAAAACTTATAATGCATATGATTTGGATATAACACCTCTCCAATCTAGTTCTATAAATCTGAGTCTTGCAGGGCTTTCCGTCTTTCATGGTGGGCCTATCAGTTGTTTAGGTAGTACTATCAGTCATTTAGGCATGGCTATCCATCCTTTAGTGCATGGCTATCAGTAATTTAGGGCGAGACTATCAGTCCTTTATGGTGGGCTAGTCATTTAGGGCGGGGATATCCATCCTTTAGGGAGGGGCTATCAGTCCTTTAGGGTGGGGCTATCAGTCGTTTAGGGTGGGGTTATCAGTCATTTAGGGTGGGGTTATCAGTCATTTATTATTTCCATAATACACACGCTTATACTAATAATTCCTACTTGTCTTCCTCGTGATGAAGAGTAGGCAAAATCTGATATGTTGTGGGGGAAAAAAGAAGAATGAGTTCATCGGATGCTGGATTCGAACCTGGTTCATGATCGATCGCATCAAAATATGTTTCCATATGCTTTACGAGCTACGCCGCTCACGCTGTTGTCAGTTGCGTTTTCTAGTTATGTTGTCTTTGTCAATCAAACAGTGATGGGCGGGAATCACTCAACTATAGCTTATTCCAACGAGGTGCGCTATTTGCACTTAGCCTAAATAGACACTCCAAAAACAGCATTCCCCCCACCTCACAGGGGCCCCAAGTGCGCACGGGCCCCTGGGCCTGTGCCCATAATGCCCAATGGTTAATCCAGCCCTGCTGTACTCTGTTATTTTGTAAAAAAAAATACATGTTTGCACTCATACTGTTTAATCTATACTATAACCCTTGATGGATATACAGCCCTACTTTGAAATGACTTCTCTTCAGTTCTGGTCACATGGACTGCCTTTAGGGCCGGGCTATCAATAATTTAGGACAGCGCTGTCAGTTATTTATAGTGTGGCTATCCGTTGGTTAGGGTGGGGCAATCAGTCATTTAGGGGGAGACTATCAGTCATTTTGGGCAGGGCTATCAGTCATTTAGGGAGGGACTATCAGTTCTTTAGGGTGGGGCTATCAGTTCTTTAGGGTGGGGCTATCAGTTATTTAGGGTGGGACTATCAGTCATTTAGGGTGGGGCTAGCAGTCATTTAGGGTGAGGCTATCAGTCATTTAGGGGTGGCTATCCATAATTTAAGGCAGGGCTAACTTTCCATTAGGGCGTGGCTATCTGTATTTTAGGGTGGGGCTATTGACCCTTTAGGGTGGGGCTATCAGTCCCTTAGGACAAGATTATCAGTCATTTAGTGTGAGGTTATGAGTCCTTTAATGTGGGGCTATCAGTAATTTATTGCAGGGCTATCCGTCTTTTATGGTGGGCCTATCAGTTGTTTAGGGTAGTACTATCAGTCATTTAGGCATGGCTATCAGTCCTTTATGGCATGGCTATCAGTAATTTAGGGCGAGACTATCAGTCCTTTATGGTGGGCTATCAGTCATTTAGGGCGGGGATATCCATCCTTTAGGGAGGGGCTATCATTCCTTTAGGGTGGGGCTATCAGTCGTTTAGGGTGGGGTTATCAGTCATTTAGGGTGGGGTTATCAGTCATTTAGGGTGGGGTTATCAGTCATGTAGGATAGGGCTATTAGTAATTTGGAGCAGGGCTATCAGTCACTTAGGGTGGGTCTATCAGTGTGTGTCTCATTCTGTCCGTCTTCGCAGGTGACATTGATTTGAACAAATTTGATACAATGTTGTCTGTAAAATTTAGCTGCTCGTTCTCAGCAAGTACAGATGGTGATTCTAGAGGACAGCTATCATACTATAGCCTGAATGTTAGGTCAACCAAAAATGAAAATAGTGTTATTAATTACACTACTCACCCTCACATCATTCCAACATCCTGAGATCTGTATTGCCTATAGAAAATACAGGTCTCAGGATATGGGAATATCATGAGGGTTACTAATTAATAACAGAATTTTAACATATAAAATTAATCCACTATCCAAAACACAACATATTAAATGTACTGTATATGAGAGTACTTTAAAAAAATTATGCTGTTCATTGGGAACTTACTTGTCTCTTTCCCTAAAGCTCAAACATGCACCAACACTTCAACCTTTATTGAAACAGCGAATCAGTGAAGGATTCCTTGAAGGTTCAGAAATAGACCTGCAGTAATTGTTGTGCCAGCCTGTGCGATCAATATCAGCACACAACATCCATCTTTAAACATAGGCCTTAAATATCAGTCAGAAACTTCCACATTCCATAATGTTTGTTTCAGCTTTATTTATGTCTCTGAACCGACACATGTTGAAGAGATGGAAAAAAATGGGATCAGAAAAAAGAGAAATTCAAACATTTTTCAAACTATTTTGCATTTATGTTGCAATTTTGTTTGCTCAATCGCACATGTTGCAGATGGATTTTCAAGCTTTTTGTGTTTTAAATTAGTTTTTATGTCAATACTATTTTTAAATTTGCTGTTCATTTCAAAATAGTTTTTGTTTGCTTCATTAATGCTTTTGTTAATTATATTTTGTTTGTTTAGTTTCCATGTATTTAGTTTTAGGGTGGCATGGTGGCTCAAGGCGCCAGGGTGGCGCAAGGTTGCTGGTTTGAGTCCCAGCTGGGCCAGTTATCATTTCTGGTGGATTTTGCATGCTCTCGCCGTGTTAGCATGGGTTTTCTTCGGGTTTCCCTCACAGTCCAAACACATGCGCTATTGGTGAATTGAATAAACTAAATTGGCCGTTGTGTATGGGTGTGTGTGTGTGTGAATGCGAGAATGTATGGGTGTTTCCCAGTGCTGGGCAAAGAAAAGCACTAAGCAGTACATGTGTTGTTTTGTAGTTTTAATCAAAATGCATTGCTGAAACAAAAAACCCTTTTAGAAAATGAGAAGCCATACTGTAGGCCAGTGAGTGATGCCTTTATTTAGATAAATTGCTTGGCTCGCGTGAATGTCAGATTTGGAGAATGGTTTGATGAACAGAGACACTTGTTCAAGGGCGTGCAAGACATTTCCTGTATTTGACATTGCATTCAAGCGGGAAACGTAGGTATGGAGCCAGATCACTCTCAAAATTGATACATTTATGAAATAAAACTCATACACTGCACAACATAATTCACTTTTACAAAATCCAATTCGTAAATTCAAAACACAATTCAAAAATACAACACGTGACATTGTGTTTTGAACTTACGAATTGGATTTCTGTATTTATAAATTTTGTCTTGAATTTACTAATTGAATTTGTGTATTTTTGAATCGCGTTTTGAATTTACAAATTGGATTTGTGTATTTTTGAATTGCGTTTTGAATTTACGAATTGGATTTGTGTATTTTTGAATTGCGTTTTGAATTTACGAATTGGATTTGTGTATTTTTGAATCGCGTTTTGAACTTACGAATTGGATTTGTGTATTTATAAATTTTGTCTTGAATTTACTAATTGAATTTGTGTATTTTTGAATCGCGTTTTGAATTTACAAATTGGATTTGTGTATTTTTGAATTGCGTTTTGAATTTACGAATTGGATTTGTGTATTTTTGAATCGCGTTTTGAATTTACAAATTGGATTTGTGTATTTTTGAATCGCGTTTTGAATTTACGAATTGGATTTGTGTTTTTTTGAATCGCGTTTTGAATTTACTAATTGGATTTGTGTATTTTTGAGTCGCATTTAAAATTTACAAATTGGATGTGCGTATTTTTGAGTCACATTTGGAAATTACGAATTGGATTTGTGTTTTTTTGAGTCGCATTTGCAATTTACGAATTGAATTTGTGTATTTTTGAATCGCGTTTTGAATTTACGAATTGGATTTGTGTATTTTTGAATCGCGTTTTGAATTTACAAATTGGATTTGTGTATTTACGAATTGGATTTGTGTATTTTTGAATCGCGTTTTGAATTTACGAATTGGATTTGTGTATTTTTGAATCGCGTTTTGAATTTACAAATTGGATTTGTGTATTTACGAATTGGATTTGTGTATTTTTGAATCGCGTTTTGAATTTACGAATTGGATTTGTGTATTTTTGAATCGCGTTTTGAATTTACAAATTGGATTTGTGTATTTACGAATTGGATTTGTGTATTTTTGAATCGCGTTTTGAATTTACTAATTGGATTTGTGTTTTTTTGAATCGCGTTTTGAATTTACTAATTGGATTTGTGTTTTTTTGAATCGCGTTTTGAATTTACTAATTGGATTTGTGTATTTTTGAGTCGCATTTAGAATTTACGAATTGGATTTGCGTATTTTTGAGACACATTTGGAATTTACGAATTGGATGTGCGTATTTTTGAGTCGCATTGGGAAATTACAAATTGGATTTGTGTTTTTTTTGAGTCGCATTTGCAATTTACGAATTGGATTTGTGTATTTTTGAATCGCGTTTTGAATTTACTAATTGGATTTGTGTATTTTTGAATCGCGTTTTGAATTAACTAATTAGATTTGTGTTTTTTTGAATCGCGTTTTGAATTTACTAATTGGATTTGTGTATTTTTGAATCGCGTTTTGAATTAACTAATTAGATTTGTTTTTTGAATCGCGTTTTGAATTTACTAATTGGATTTGTGTATTTTTGAATCGAGTTTTGAATTTACTAATTGGATTTGTGTGTTTTTTCAAACCGTGTTTTAAATATACTAATTGGATTTGTGTATTTTTGAGTCGCATTTGGAATTTACGAAATGGATTTGCGTATTTTTATGTCGCATTTGCAATTTACGAATTGGATTTGCGTATTTTTGAGTCGCATTTTGAATTTACGAATTTGTGTATTGTTATATTTTGTAAACGTATTCGTTTTGAGACTGATCTGGCTCCATAGGAAACCCTTGAGTAGTTTCTTGTCCTCAAAAAGCAAAAGAATCCCAGGCTGAGCTTCAGAGATGCAGAACGTTACATCAGTGTCGCATAATTTCGGGGATCAAACGCTTGCAAATACACAAGTGATCAGAGAGCATTTTTTACGAGCCCTGCAGCAGTATGTTAAAAAACTCTCGGAACCGCCGACTGTCAAGTGGGCTCGGCTTTTTGTTTATGGTTCATGTTTTCAGTTCACTCCTTTAATTGAATCCTATGTCTTTTATTTTGAAGTGCATTCTTGTTTGTAGTCACGCTCACTGTTTCCTGCCTCTCATGGTCCTGTTTCCTGCCTTAGTTTACTTCAGGTGTTGTTTGGCAAGTAATTAGTTCAATCTTCCACTCTCTCCAGACAAGACGTGTGTAACAAATGTCCACTAAAGGTAAAACTACACTACTAGTCAAAAGTTTCGAATAATACTTCCTATTTTTAGTGTTGTTGAAAAACATCTCGAATGCTCAATAATGATAAAGCAGAAGTGATAAAGTAGAAAAGGTAGAAGTAAAGAAGATCAGTAAGGTATTGTAAGAGGCTAAATGATCATATGCTTTTGTTTATATGACAAAACATGTCTTTTTGACTCAAGAAGGTCCATACTGACTCCAAAGGCAGATACTGATAAGATCAGGGCCTGGTGTGTGGACTTTGGGGGTTTTACGATGTTGTCACATGTTGATTGGTCAGTTTGAATGTCTCAGCATTTTGGGCTTTAGTCACATGGTCAAGAAAGATACAAAATAGGTGGTAAAACGCTGCTCTGCCTCTTTTCTTTTCCTGGTCTGTCTTTCCTGGTCTGTCTTTCCTGGTCTGCTTTCCTCCTCTCCTCCTCTGAATCTTCTCTGACTCTACTGCAATCAGGCTAATTTCTAGGCCTGCTCTCCTTGTCTCTCTCTCCCTCCCCCTATGTCTCTCCTTCTATCTCTGGTAACTTTAATTTTACATTTAAGCTGGGTACAATTTATATCATATGCTTTATCATTTCATATTTGATCATTTTATACAGTTATTTTGTAACTAATTCAGTTGTAACAATAGAGAATTATTGTCAGTAAATCATTTCATTTTCAAGTATTTGTGAATTACTTTTGATTTATCATCAACACCTAACTGTTCCATGTTGCAATACAATACAACCACATAATATCAACGCTCTCCCACCTTTATAGCTATTAATACTGCCCATTCGGCAAACCTACAGTTCGAACCGCTGTGGTTTTAAAACCCAATCCTACAGAAGGGAGGAGTGCATGTCATGATTTTGTCAAGTACAGTGCGATCCTGGATTAACATCTATGTTGATCCTAGAACATCATTTTGGTTGGAAAATGTAATCCATACGTTTCCCCTACCCCTAAACCCAATCATAACTGCAAACTACTCCCGAAATCAGAGATGAATAATAGTTGGATAACAATCATGTAGAAGTACATAAACCGTAAACCTGAGCTTAACATCAATTGTAAACGGATCCCTTCATTCTGATTGGCTAACTGGAATGTTGTTCCAGGATCAACATAGATATTTATCCAGGAGCATGTTCCACTTGGTGAAATCAGGTTAGGGATGGAGGGCACGTCATAAGTAAGATTGTTAAAGCCCTGCATTTAAGAAACAGAATTGAAAAATCAATATTATATTTCACCAAGAGCCAGTGCAACTGAAGAATTGTGCTTAACAGGTGGATTTCTAGAAAAAAAAGAAAAAAAAAAACCGCAAGCAGCAAAGTTCTGAACTAAATTAAGCTTATCTAAAAACTCAAACTGCAGAAAGAGCATCAGGGGAAGGCAGAGCAGACATTTTTGGCTTTCTCACTTTGTGTGAATCCGCATGAAGTTCAGAGTGTGTATTTTTCCCTGTTTAATTTTGCACTTCTCCAGTACAAATAGCTTTCTTTTAAACATTTGGTGCCAGTTTATGAGGAAGTGCTGACTTTGTTCTCTTTCACTCATTGGATACACTGAAAAGTTCCAGTTTTGCACATTTTTGGATGAAAACATTGCTATAGTCACTTTAATTTTTCATTATTTTCCCCAAATTATGGAAGTAAGATGTGGCTAAATGACCACCTGACTGCTTAAACATTAACTGAAAGACTTTTCATTAGCGAGATTTCCATCACCGCATTGTGAAGTTTTGCATGAGAAACAAGTGATGTAAATGGCAAAGTTTGAATAAAAATCTCTTAATGAAAAAAATGATAGGCGGCACAGTGGTTAGCACTGTCACCTCACAGCAAGAAGGTCTCTGGTTCAAGTCCCAGCTGAGCCACTTGGCGTTTCTGTGTGGAGTTTGCATGTCGGGTTTTCCCCACAGTCCAAACTCTATATAAGTGAATTGGGTGTGTGAATGTGAGTGTGTATGGGTGTTTCCCAGTATTGTGTTGCAGTTGGAAGGACATCCACTGCGTAAAAATATATGCTTGAATAGTTGGCGGTTCATTCCGCTGTGGCAAACCCCTGATAAATAAGAGACTAAGCTGAAGGAACATGAATGAATAGAAAAGATGATTTTACGTTGACTCGAGGTGGTTTTGGTCTAAATAAACTCTGATGAAGTGAACATTTCACCCACGTGACTTCATTACGCTTGCTATTGATACTTCTGGTTGCTAGGTTACCAATACCACAGATGGAAGCGTGCCTAATTCACATGTGGGGATCTTTGTTTGTTTTTCTTGTTTTGCGAAATTGAAGAAGATTGGCTTCATATTAGGAATGAAACCCGGTTATTGATTTCTTTTTGACCCATTTTCCCATGATCATTAGTGTTCATCTGCATCATTAGTTTTCCATTTAGTATTTTTGGTAGCAAAATAAAATAACAGTCATAAATTCAACCAGAAAACATTTTACATCACATATTTTTACCCATTTATGTCATCCTACCTTGACTATTTTTGGCCAGGTACATTGTTGCAGTCGGACCAATGTTTGCTGGGGAGTGAGGAGTAAATCATTGTAGTAATAAAAGTCAGCATGAACTAGAAGCTGCCGGAACTGGAATTTTGTTGTTGTTGTTTTTTCATATTGTCATTCATTCATTCATTCATTCATTCATTCATTCATTCATTCATTTTCTTTTCAGCTTAGTCCCTTTATTAATCCGGGGTTGCCACAGTGGAATGAACCACCAACTTATTGTTGTTTTACGCAGCAGATGCCCTTCCAGCTGCAACCCATCACTGAGAAAACATTCATGCTCACTCATTCACACACATACACTACGGACAACTTGTGTCTTTTGACTTGTGGGGGAAACCGGAGCACCCAGAGGAAACCCACACCAACACAGGGAGAACATGCAAACTCCACACAGAAACGCCAACTGACACAACCGGGACTCGAACCTGCTACCTTCTTGCTGTGAGGCGACAGTGCTAACCACTGAGCTGCCGTATTCTAAATTAAATCTCATATATTGATGCTGGATTGTCCAGCACGTCCAAACATTCGCACCTTGTTTTTTTTCCATTCAAGTTTTCATTCCTGCTGATGAATGCCGCTGCTTGGTGTTACGGGTGAGATTTAGAGCAGCACTAATATGTCAAAGCTCCAGAGAGTCACTTTAAGGGCTGGTTTTAAAGCAGCTGTAACGTGTTAAAAGATCAAGGGGGATTCGATTTTGTGATGTCATGACCACTTCAAATTGATTCATCTACTTTAATTAAAACTTATTCACATGCACTTTTCTCTTTCGGTTCACAGGTAAGGCTGTAATACAATGGTGCTATGAAGGGAATAAATCTAGTTATCTTTATTTATTAATTCATCTGCCTTTGAGAATATTCGGTAACACTTTAAGGTTCATTAGTTGATGTATTTACAAACATTAAGTATGAATAATACTCGTACAGCATTTATTAATCATAGTTCAACATTATTATATATTCGTTTTATTACATTATTATTAGTTTTATTGCATATTTATGCTTGATGTCATTGGTTAATGCACAGTGAGTCAACAAACTGATGTTATTTAACTTAAATACATGAATTGTCGCTAACAAACATGAATAAATGCCGTAATAAAGGTATCTGGTGCAAATTACAGTCAAAACAAAATGTATGGGGGTGTCAGCCCTTTAATAGTGAGAAATAGTTCAGTTTGATCTGTATTTTAAATAATAGAATCAGAATCAGTCTTATTGCCAAGTGTGCTTCACACACACAAGGAATTTGTTTTGGCTACAGAAGCTTCCAGTGTACATAAAGTGACATGTGACAACACAAAATAAATATGAAATAAAAAGATAAACATTAAACAGATGCGGTTAGTGAAGAAACCTGGATGTTGAGTTGTCTGTACAGATTGTTATAAATATACAGGTTATAAGTGTACAAGTGCGAATGTAGAGAGTATTGCACTGTATATTGATATAAGGTGCTGTGTACAGGTGCGTATGATAAAGTATTGCACATATTTATTGCACAGTAAGGGAATATTTAACTGTTCATAAGGTAGACAGCCTGAGGAAAGAAACTTTTCCTGTGTCTGGCTGTTTTTGTGCTTGGTGCTCTGAAGCGCCGACCAGACGGGAACAGTTCGAACAGGTAGTGTGCTGGGTGTGAGGGGTCCAGAGTGATTTTGCGAGCCCTTTTACTCACTCTGGAAGAGTACAGTTCTTGAAGTGTAGGAAGGGTTGTGCCAGTGATTCGTTCAGCAGTCCGGACTATTCGCTGTAGTCTACGGAGGTCGGTTTTGGCAGCTGAGCCGAACCAGACAGTGATTGAAGTGCAGAGGATGGATTGGATGACAGCTGAGTAGAACTGTACGAGCAGCTCCTGTGGCAGGTTGAACTTCCTCAGCTGATGAAGGAAGTACAGTCTCTGCTGGGCTTTCTTCACAATAGAGTATTGTGTTAATGACTATAATGACAGATAATGTTAATATACATTTGACCAGCCCTGTAATGGTTAATTCCTTTGTGGAATTCATAATCGTGTCAAACGGACTATGCAAGAAAAAAAAAATAATTTGACATTCTGAAAGTGGCAGATCTAAAGCACCAATAGACATGATAAATTGGTGTTGGTATCAACATATAGCCTAAAATACAGTACAATTAGATGCATAGTTTGTATAGTTTGACCTACAGTAACCTCTGAAATACCTAATCAGAGAAAACTTTTTATTTATTTAGTTTGTTTGTTTGTTTGTTTTATATATTTATTGATGCATTTTTATTTATTTATTTATTTATTTTGTTTGTTTGTTTTATTTATTTATTTATTTATTTATTGATGCATTTTTATTTATTTATTTATTTATTGTTTGTTTGTTTCTTTGTTTGATTGTATTCATTTATTTTGTTTATTTATTGTTTGTTTGTTTTTATTTTTAATTTATTTAATTAAATTTTTATTTATTATTTGTTTGTTTGCTTTATTTATTTGTTTGTTTGTTTATGTATGTATGTATGTATGTATGTACAGTATGCATGTATGCATGTATGTATGGATGGATGTATTTATGTATGTATGTATATATGTATGTATGCTTGTTTGTTTGTTTCTTTGTTTGACTATTTTTTTATTGTTTGTTTTTATTTTTAATAGTTTATTTAATTTTTATTTATTATTTGTTTGTTTGTTTATGTATGTATGTATGGATGGATGGATGGATGGATGTATTTATGCATGTATGTATGTATGTATGGATGGATGGATGGATGGATGGATGGATGTATTTATGCATGTATGTATGGATGGATGGATGTATGTGTTTGTTTGTTTGTTAGCCACAAAACAAAGCACAGTGATTTGCCTAATTGCCCTAACTTTAACCTAATTAAGCCTTTAAATTGCACTGCAAGCTGAATACTAGTATATTAAAAAAGAACATGACCTGACAAAATAGACAAGATTATTTTTTTGTTAGAAATTAGTTTTTAAAATTAAAATCAGTCCAGTATCTTCACTGAACAGCAATAATTGGGCTAATGAATGCGTCTTTAGCTGTATATAACTTATATCATCTCTGTACTGGAGAGCTTTATCTTTATATATATATATATATATATATATATATATATATATATATATATATATATATATATATATATATATATATATATATATATATATATATATATATATATACACTTAAAAATATACTTTTTTTTTTACTTTTTTTTTCTTCAAGCTTTGGTCGCCGCTAGTTCTTTGATGTGTCATGACCTTTGTGATTAAAGCTCTCATATAGCTGTGAGGCATCTGACCACAGTCTGTGCATTTAAATGGCTCGGGAGACTTCGGTTAGAAAAATGTGAATCAATTGCTGGAGGAATAACGCTCACAGTCTCATATCCTCTCCGAATGATTCCTCAGGAGTTTGTTGTAAAGATTTATCATCAGCCTTCGAGGAGATTGTATCCACTCATTTCTGCTCTGAAGAGTCTATGGAGGTTTTATTGAAGTGACACATCAGATCGAGTTATTTATATAATGTGTGTTACCCTAGTAAAGTCAAAGGTGTGAGGTTCGACTTCAGTTTTGAGTTACAGTACAGAAGCAGCATCTGATCTATTTAATGCAGTTATATATTGCTAACACTTTACCATAAGGTTGAATTAGCTAATGTTAGTAATGCGTTAGCAAACATGAACAAACAATGAACAATACATTTTTTACAGTATTTGTTCATGTTTCTACATACCTGCTTTCCAGTTCGCCCCCCGCACTTCACTTCATTCGCAGCCCTGGATAAAATCTCCCTGATTTCATGATCCGAATGTTGGCAGGTATGGAGATTACCTTTGCATGATAGCGGGATAGAACTGTAAAATATGGGAGAATCCTGTGAAAAATGGGAGGGTTGACGGGTATGAGCTAGATGAATCTGTAAATATCTGTTTTACCTGGGAGCTACAGAATTCAGGTTATTCAAAAGTTATGAGGACGCACGCTAGACTCATGTGCCAAAGTGGTACATGAGCATTTAGCCAGAGCTGAAGTGGCTGACATACTGTCAAATCTGCAGTTTCAGCTCGTGTTCTGTGAAAGCACTTTGAAGGGAGGGTTTTCCTTATTTTAAATGTTACAAGCAGGCGCGTTATGTCCTCAGAATGCTCGCCTTTTTTTTTTTGCATATAGATCACAAGGCCCAAACCCCTGGAGGTTGTTTATGATCATACCTTTGTGGTTGTTCATCATGCTCTGTGAATGAACCAGAACCATCAAATGGTCGAGAATGTGCACTCCACTCAACTGAAGAAGGGAAAGGGCTGCACTCATACATATGGATGTCCATAAAGATAAAGACAGCCCTGTAAGGAAAGACTGTAACTGGTTGGCCACACCTTGGAAAGCTAGCCTCAGAAAGGGCCTGTTGTATGCACACATTCCTCATAAGGGGTGAACAGGCTGTAGCCAGCTATGAGGACACAGAGGTCCAGACATTGGTAAAATGGTTATGTTTTGTAATAAAAATGTAAGTTTTATGAATAAAAACTAGCATAAAACAATGACATCCCTGACTTCCAGCATCTGATATTCGCAGGTTAATAGATGGAGCTCAAAAACAGCCTTCGCTCTTCAGCCTTGTTGCGTGCTGAAGTTCTGGATCAGGCAAGATAATTCAATCCCAAATATTCCTTGATCAAGGAGGTGCTATGAAGATGTTTGTCACAACAAGTTGCTTAACAGGATCTGTATATTGACATATTTGTCCATCACAGAAGGACAAGCAGCCTTGTGAGAGTGTGAAATGTCAGGCAGTTCTGAAAGCGCAAGAACATATATGTGTGTCTTCATTGATGCAATTATCGAGTGTTATCCTTTTAGCTGCACCAGACGGAAAGTCAGTCTTGTAGGCCAGTATTTCCCAACCCTGTTCCTGGAGGCACACCAACAGTACATATTTTGAATGTCTCCCTTATTTGACCCATTAATTTCAGGGTTTGGAGTCTCTTCTAGTCTTCTGATGAGTTGATTCAGGTGTGTTTGATTAGGGAGAGGTTGAAAATGTGTACCGTTGGTGTGCCTTCAGGAACAGGGTTGGGAAACACTGTTGTAGGCCACCTTTACTTGATACTAAGCAGCATCTTCCAGTATACTATCACAATTCTGTGAAGCGAATCCACACTACTGTTTCAATCTTCGCAATCTTTCAAAGATGGAAGATCCTTAACATATTTGCACAACTCTGCTTTGCTCTTTAAATGTGCTGTGACCCCAAAATTACTTGGTCGCTGGAGTGAAACATGAGTATAATAACAACACAATCCCATGTAAGTCCAAGTAATATTTAATCTAAACAGGGATCACACTAGTCATCATTGAAAAAACTGGTTTAAAACAGTAAACAAACATAAAAGCATAACCAATAACAACAGTGTTCACTTGTATGCATCGTACAACACAATCTCACGGCAATTTCGTAACTTTTTGATGTAGTGGCTAATTCGTACGAATTCGTACGATCTAATTTGTTGCTCATTCCCCAATGACGGTTGGGTTTAGGGGTGGGGTTAGGTGCCACGCCTCCTTTTTAAAATCGTACAATTTCGTACGACTGAACTCGTACGAATTAGCCACTAAACTGACAAAACAAAAAATACTTACGTTTTCTAGTGAGATCAGGCTGGCATCATAAGGAATGGTGAGCAAGTTAACAACGAATCAACGTGACTAAAGCCTTGTTCGCATTGGTATCATTTTACCATACCACACGGCGGATGGAAAGACAACACGTCCACAATTCGACATGCAGGTACAGGCCCGTGGCCAGCCTGGGGAAAGGGGTGGTTCTTTTTTTTCTCAAAAAGTGGGCCTTTTTTTGCAGTTATATGCCTCAGTTTCTATTTAACTATGAGATTTAAAAACTGCATTTTAGTGACTTTTTTTTTTGCTGGATTAGCTGGTGAGATGTCATCATAACCACACTTTGTGATGTACTAAAAATATTTCCTAAAAATTGCAATTAAAAAAATTAAAACAAGACTATTTTTTAAAATACAAGTTTATTACATCATATATCATTAGGACAAAATAGCAATTTGTTAAAGTTTTAAAGTAAAACAACTGCAGCCTACTATCATTTATTAGACAAAAAACAAACTGGCCAGCACATTCAACTGTCCTCAGTCACAATTTGGCCATTTAAAAAAAAAAAACAATAATTAAAACATCATCATCATAATAATAATAATAATACAATAATAATTAATTCTTCAGATTTTTTTTCTAGCCTCTTTGGTAAAAAAAAGTACATTTATAAAATTCCTGGATATCAACAAAAGCCAAAATATATTCAAATTAATTTAATATGGTCGGCTTCTGGTGCTTCACACCTTTTTATTGCTCATTTTTATTTCAGGAATAAGGTCCAAGATTTAGATTTAGTTACCTGTAAAATGTTTTTACAGCCTCAAAACAGCCTCAAAAACACAGATATGTTTAAAATTACACTTTATTACAATATATATTGAATATAAATATATTAATTAAATAATTTATATTATATAATCTTAAATTACATAAAAAAATTAAAAGGAAAAATTCTGGACCTTTTTTCCATGAGGGATGGTTCTTTCGAACCACCCGAACCCCCCCCCCCTGGCTTCGGGCATGAGGTATTGATGTTCCTTTACTGACTCGGTAAGTGCAGAGAATAGTGTCAAACAGCCATGTATGTATAGAATATTCTGTCACGATAAGTACTACATGACGGTAATTGTCTGATTTCTGTTTAGTTTGATTGTGACTTTAGTCAAATTATGGTAATCAAAAATCACTGTTTACATGGTAGACTCTAAATCAGAGCATTGTCTTAATCATATTAAAATTGGGAGTGTTGGTGTCCATGTAAACATACTCTAACATGTTAAATGTTATTATTATTATTTTTTGATTTTTTGATTTATCTTTTTGCATTGTGTATTGTCTGGCATGTTGACATGCAATACTGCTTCCGACCTCCAGGGGCACTAGGTTGATTTGCAGCCTTATAAAGAGCCACTTACCATAGAGTAAGTAGGAGTGTTTGGTAGAGTGGACACCACATGTATCCCTTTCGCTACCGACCTTCAAATTCAGTCCAATGTTTTGAGAACTATTAAAGTTATGGCTCAATTGTGACTATATGTGTCTTTTATTTGATGTGTTGTGTGTAAACAGTTATTCATGTCATTTTTGTTTGCTGGTTTTAGAAAGGACTGTTTACATTTACATTTAGTCATTTAGCAGATGCTTTTATCCAAAGCGACTTACAAATGAGGACAAGGAAGCAATTTACTCAACTATAAGAGCAGCAGTGAACAAGTGCTATAGACAAGTTTCAGGTGTGTAAAGTCTAAGAAGCAAAGCATTAGTACTGTAAGTTTTTTGAGAGAGAGAGAACAGTTAGTGGTATAGCCAGAGAGGCAGTTACAGATTAGGAAGGAAAGTGGAGAATAAATAGTTGAGTTTTTAGTCGTTTCTTGAAGACAGCAAGTGACTCTGCTGTTCTGATGTAGTTAGGGAGTTCATTCCACCAACTGGGCAGATTGAATGTGAGAGTTCGGGAAAGTGATTTCTTCCCTCTTAGGGATGGAACCACGAGGCGACGTTCATTCACAGAACGCAAGTTTCTGGAGGGCACATAAATCTGCAGAAGTGAGAGCAGATATGAAGGAGCAAAGCCAGAGGTCGCTTTGTAAGCAAACATCAGAGCTTTGAATTTGATGCGAGCAGCAACTGGCAGCCAGTGCAAACGGGTGAGTAGCGGAGTGACATGTGCTCTTTTGGGTTCATCAAAGACCACTCGAGCTGCATTCTGAAGCAGCTGAAGAGGTTTGATAGAGTTAGCTGGAAGCCCGGCTAGTAGAGAGTTGCAATAATCCAGTTTGGAGAGAACAAGAGCTTGAACAATGAGTTGAGCTGCATGTTCAGATAAGAAGTGTTTATATGTTGCTGTCCTTGTGCGTCTGGTGGTTTGCTGCTCTCACTGGGAGATACCAAGTTTATCCAATTTCTTGGGGAGCAACACAATCTCACTTAAACAGGGCAACTTGACTGCTTTCCTACTAACAACCTCCACTCTTCTAAGGAGTCACAGGACATCATAAGGAAGTATTGCATCTCCTCTCAAGTGCTCTGAATGATAAGTGGTCACTGACTTTTTATTTTGAAAGACTATTTAGTTTCTGACTTTGGTATTCCTTGTTTATTTTTGTTGTGATTTGATGTTTTTTTGTTTATTTGATGATAAAACCATACACGCGTCTAAAGTAAAGAGTTTACACTTGATATCATTTGTTTCAAGAGAGTGTTCATTCAGTACAGCCAAATTCTGTAGAACCCCCTCAGAGTGATACCAAATCGAGGAGAGGAGGTGTTGCAATACTCAATGACTTGCCATTTCAGATGGGGTTAGGAAGAATAATCCACCAGCCAGGAACAGTTAAAAAGAAGGTACTGGAGAAGGTGACACTGATTTTCTGAGAGAAGGCTTCTGAATAGGATGTAGAATCGTAAGAACATGTAGAGGATGCAGATCCTGTGGTCCTGTCCTGTAAGCAAACATCAATGCTTCAAACTTGAAGTGAGCTGCAACCAGTAGAGAAATAATGATGCTGTTTGTTCTGTCATAGTTATGTTTGTAGAGGTCTCATTATTGAAGTAGAGGTCTAAAAGTAAATAATGGAAGTGCAGTTAAAATTGTAATAATCCAGCCTATAAATGACTTATAAAGGGCCTGGAAATGGACTTGTACAGCGTGCTCCTGTGATTAATGGCCTGGCCATTATTTTAGTGCAGTGCAAACCAGAATAATCAGGTCGTCTTTGACAAGTACATCAGGATGAGAACTGATGATTTGAAATCAGTTGATGAAATGAATTGTTGTTGCATAAAAATAGGGAGGTTGAGCATTTCCAGTCTTAAGTAACCCAGTATCCCCAAATCAAAGAACTGTATCTGAAATCACACCTACACTACCTGACAAAAGTCTTGTCTCCTATCAAGGTTTTAGAAACAACAAGTGATTACTTCTAGTTGATCATTTGGTATCAGAAGTGGCTCATATGAAAGGCAAAGGCCTCTAGATTACGCTTATTTGACCACAATTAAATATGATCATGCCTTGATGTTGAATGATTTCATTAGGACAGTAAGGTCTGACTTTGCTTAGACTAAAGTCTTGTCACTGAACCTTCAATAATGTCCAGTATAGAATATGTGGTCATGCTGCAGTGGAAACAGAATGAATATTGTGTCTGACTCCATCATGAGCTTGGAGGACTGCATCCATACATCTCTGCAATGACTCAAATCACTGATTAATAAAGTCATCTGGAATGGCAAAGAAAGCGTTCTTGCAGGACTCCCAGACTTCATCAAGATTCTTTAGATTCATCTTCAATGCCTCCTCCTTCATCTTACCCCAAACATGCTCAATAATGTTCATGTCTGGTGACTGGGCTGGCCAATCCTAGAGCACCTTGACCTTCTTTGCTTTCAAGAACTTTGTTGTGGAGGCTAAAGTATGAGGAGGAGCGCTATCCTGCTGGAGAATTTGCCCTCTCCTGTTGTTTGTAATGTAATGGGCAGCACAAATGTATTGATACCTCAGGCTGTTGATGTTATCATACTGAATGTAATTCCAAACCAGGATTTTTCCTTCACCTGCCTTGACTGATTTCTAGATTCTTGGCTCCAAGTGGGTTCCAGTAGGTCTTCTGCAGTATTTGTGATGATTAGGATGCAGTTCAACAGATACTTCATGGGAAAAATCCACCTTCTGCCACTTTTCCAAATGATCAATAAGAAGTCAAGTTATTATTTGTTGCTCTTACAACTAGTATCGAAGTGTATACATCCCTAGAATTCAATATTCCCTACTAGTCCACTAATTTAGTCCACTTAACGGAGTGAATAAAAATGAGTGAGTGAATTGGAGCACTGAGTAACTGAAGGGATTGTTTTTACTGGTTGATAAATCCCTCAGAAGAATTGGACTTTCAACTAGTTGATAAACACTTAGCAAGCTGTCTAGTAACGTGAGAGTAAACGAAAAAAGTCATTTGATTTCTGTCAGGTATACAAATGGTAATTTAACGATTAAAAGGTTTATATAAAATAGGACAGGATTCCGCCATCTTGTGATCATATGTGAAAATTCATTGGGTACACAAACTCTCAGTGCATTATAGGTATTCTCTTGCTGTCAAGTGTACATCAGTTGTACAATCGTTACTGTGGTGCATTGTGGAATGGATTTGGTGCACTTCAGAATGGCCACTATAGTTTCGGACACCACTACAAATGCCTGATCCCTCAAATAGTACACTATTAAAGGCTATAGGGGGGCGATTTTGGACACAGCTCGGGTCTCACTGAAGCCCAGGTTATTAAGGGATGATTGAACTGTGAAGACCGGAGTGAGGTCAGCTTTGTGTAGCAATTCTAGAGTCCCGTTGAAATAGAGAGCGGATTGTTTGAGGAGATGTGAATTGGACTCAGATTAGTGTAGCCTTCTACATGTAATGATAGAGCATTGCTAAATGACAACAGGAATGAAAAGCACTGAAAGGGTGTTGTGTGACGCTAACAATGTGAACAGATAATGGAAAAAGAAGTAAACATAAGTGCTTTGACTGTGACCTTGCTCTGTGAAGTGACGGAGTCGCAGGTCTTTATCTAAATGTCTTCACACAAGAATGGACATGACAGCTAAACAGCTCTGTGGACAGAAAATATACTTTAATGGGGGTTAAATTAATACACGTTTCTGCAATGATCAGGACAAAAGCATAAAACAGTGAAATGCTAAAATTCTCTACATTTAAATTAACCTACTCACTTAATAATAACCCAACAGGCAACTCAAAAGTGCAACCCAGTCTTGTTCTGATTGCGTACCCCGTTGTGTACGCATTTTCAGATGTCAAACTTCTCTCGCGAGTGCCATTCGCTCATGCTGTTCTCACGTAAATCCACCAGAGGCCGCTGTCAACTGACTTACTGACTGACCGATCGACTGACCCACCCTCCTCCTTCCCTAAACCCAACCGACAGCGTTTTCAAAAGCAATCCAGAAATGGAAAAGTCCTTGCTTGATTTTTACCACGATTTCAGCATTAACCACATTGTCACCCTGCTATTTACTTGTTTATTTTACTTTTTGGCTTCTGATTTTGTCTTGCCTGCTTTCTGGAACTGTTCTTTATCGGACTCAAACCCCATCGTCGCGGTCAACTCCACTCTGTGTCTCAAGTCCGCTGACGTACACAGCAAGCTACTGGACAAACCGGTAACAGCGGGAAAGCCATCCATACAGAGGTAAGCAGTCAGCTGGTAAGTGAGATAAGGAATGGCGAACACGCCTCGTTGCCCTCGTTTTAAAGACGTAATGCAGCCATACGTAGCTCTGGCTACACAATTCACGATCTCTAGAAATGTATATTGGGGTACCTTTTCAGAATAAGCCTATGTTGCAATTGTGGGTTGTTTTGGCACCGACCTGCTGTTGGGTTATTTAACCCTATCCATTGAGTCATTAAGGTTAACCCAACAAAAATAAATTATAACCCAATTAGGTAAGTTGTTATAGATGTGATCCAATACACGTTCAGATTAACCCAACATAGTGACCCAATATATTTAACCCTGCTATTGGGTAAAATTATTAACCCAACATTTTTTGAGTGTGTCTTTTTTTTTTTATTTGAAAACAAATATTCACCCTTAAAATGCTGGTTTGCCAAACCTGAATGTTGGGTGTAATATGGACAAGCCCTTGCCCCTTAATATTTCATTCATTCATTCATTCATTCATTCATTCATTCATTCATTCATTCATTCATTTTCCTTCGGCTTAGTCTCTATTTCAGAGGTCGCCACAGCGGAATGAACCGCTGACCTTACCAGCATATGTATTATGCAGTGGATGCCCTTCCAGCCGCAACCCAGTACTGGGAAACACCCATACACACTCATTCACAAACACACACACATACACTACAGCCAAATTCAAGAGTTCACACTTAGCTGATGATTGATTATAAAGCTTGTTTGGCATGCTGTCCCGGGAGAGAGCCCTGAGCTCATAAGATCCTCAAGCCCAGGGCTCCCTCTCCGAGAGGGGAGTTTGAGCTCAGGTAGATCTGTGGAACTCCCCTGCTGTAGTAGCTAATGAACACATAGTTATTGCTCATAAGAGATAACTACTTACTAGGAGCATGTCTACAGTGCCGATTTGGATTAGTCAATTAGCTTAAGTTGGATGTTTTTGGACGGTGGGAGGAAACTGGGGAACCTGGTGGAAACCCACGTGAGGACGGGGAGCACTGTTTCCCAGTACTGGGTTGCTGCTGGAAGGGTAACATATGTGCAACATATGCCAGAATAGTTGGCAGTTCATTCCACTGTTGCGACCTCTGAAATAGAGACTTAGCCAGAGGAATAAGAATGAATGAATAATTGTTTGTTGTTGTTGTGTGTTTTTTTGCAAGTTTTACATGGATTCAACATAACACAAATAAGTGTTCCCAAAAAAACTCAAGAATTGTGTTTTTTCAGCTCATTTTAAACAAGCAGCATTTATTTATTTACTTATTTGAGTGTGAAAACATCTTTCAATTGGGCTTAAACAATATAAAATGACTCTAAATGGTTGGTTCCTGGTGTGGAAACTACACACTACCCATAATACTGTACTTAATAGAGATCAAGGCGGCACATCATGTGATCTCACATGGTCTGTGATGTAAAACACAATCAAATGTAGACAATATATATAGATTATGACAGTTTGCTGTGACCAGAAGGTTAAAGTGTCTATTTGTGAGATTCTGGAGGTGGGATTTAACCTGCCAGTTTTTATATCTGTTAACAGTAATAGGCTGAATCTCATTAGCCTCAAGGGATTGAGTGTTTACCCTTGTTTTGCAAAAGCCGTCCACAATGAGGTAAACAGTCAGCAATAGTGTGAAAAGAAACAGAAGACATCGGCGGCATCAGGAGCATTCTTTTTAACCCCCAGTGGTGTTTTGTAAGCCGGATCCTTGACATAGTAGCTTCTCATGCATGATAGAAATGTAATGTTAAATGCATCATGGGTATGCATTGTATTTACAATCTAAATAAGGATAAAGTGCTGCTAACAAGAATTAAAACACTGATCACCAGTGGAACTATGGAGGCTCTTCTTGACATTTAGATTGTTGGCAACCATTTTGTATACCGTAGATCAGTGTTTCCCAACCCTGTTCCTGAAGGCACACCAACAGTACACATTTTCAATCTCTCCTTATTCAAACACACCTGAATCAAATCATCAGAACATTAGAAAAGACTTGAAAACCTGAAATGAATGGTTCAGATAAGGGAGACATCCAAAATATGTACTGTTGGTGTGCCTTCAGGAACAGGGTTGGGAAACACTACTGTAGATAACAAACGCCTATGGAGTCAGATCAGTCTCAAAAATAATACATTTATGAAATAAGTTCATACATGCACAGCACAATTCACATTTACAAAATCCAGTTCGTAAATTCGAAACACAATTCGGAAATGCAAAACACTTTTTGTAAAAATCATCAATGTTTTTGCCAAATGAATTGGTTTTGTGTATTTACGAATCATGTTTTGAATTGACGAATTGAATCTGTGTATTGTTGAATCTGTTTTGAACTTACGAATTGGATTTGTGTATTTTTGAATCAGCGATGCAGTGGCGGAGTAGGTAGTGCTGTCGCCTCACAGCAAGAA
Organism: Danio aesculapii; assembly: GCF_903798145.1. Lineage (NCBI taxonomy): Eukaryota > Metazoa > Chordata > Actinopteri > Cypriniformes > Danionidae > Danio > Danio aesculapii. The sequence continues at coordinate 2,593,105 of NC_079436.1, read as the reverse complement.
GGTCGCTGGTTCGAGCCTTGGCTGGGTCAGTTGGCGTTTCTGTGTGGAGTTTGCATGTTCTCCCTGCGTTAGCGAATATTTTCGAATCGTGTTTTGAATTAAGAATTAGATTTGTGTGTTTATGAATCATCTTTTGAACTTATGAATTGGATTTGTGTGTTTATAAATCGTCTTTTGAACTTATGAATTGGATTTGTGTTTATAAATCGTCTTTTGAACTTATGAATTGGATTTGTGTGTTTATGAATCATCTTTTGAACTTATGAATTGGATTTGTGTGTTTTTGAATCATCTTTTGAACTTATGAATTGGATTTGTGTGTTTATGAATCATCTTTTGAACTTATGAATTGGATTTGTGTGTTTTTGAATCATCTTTTGAACTTATGAATTGGATTTGTGTGTTTATGAATCGTCTTTTGAACTTATGAATTGGATTTGTGTGTTTATGAATCGTCTTTTGAATTAAGAATTGGATTTGTGTGTTTATGAATCGTCTTTTGAACTTATGAATTGGATTTGTGTGTTTTTGAATCGTCTTTTGAACTTATGAATTGGATTTGTGTGTTTATGAATCATCTTTTGAATTAAGAATTGGATTTGTGTGTTTATGAATCGTCTTTTGAACTTATGAATTGGATTTGTGTGTTTATGAATCGTCTTTTGAACTTATGAACTGGATTTGTGTGCTTATGAATCATCTTTTGAACTTATGAATTGGATTTGTGTGTTTATAAATCGTATTTTGAACTTATGAATTGGATTTTTGTGTTTATAAATCGTCTTTTGAACTTATGAATTGGATTTGTGTGTTTATGAATCGTCTTTTGAACTTATGAACTGGATTTGTGTGCTTATGAATCATCTTTTGAACTTATGAATTGGATTTGTGTGTTTATAAATCGTATTTTGAACTTGTGAATTGGATTTTTGTGTTTATAAATCGTCTTTTGAACTTATGAATTGGATTTGTGTTTATAAATCGTCTTTTGAACTTATGAATTAGATTTGTGTGTTTATGAATCATCTTTTGAACTTATGAATTGGATTTGTGTGTTTTTGAATCATCTTTTGAACTTATGAATTGGATTTGTGTGTTTATGAATCGTCTTTTGAATTAAGAATTGGATTTGTGTGTTTATGAATCATCTTTTGAACTTATGAATTGGATTTGTGTGTTTATGAATCGTCTTTTGAACTTATGAATTAAATTTGTGTGTTTATGAATCGTCTTTTGAACTTATGAACTGGATTTGTGTGCTTATGAATCATCTTTTGAACTTATGAATTGAATTTGTGTTTATAAATCGTCTTTTTAACTTATGAATTGGATTTGTGTGTTTATAAATCGTCTTTTTAACTTATGAATTAGATTTGTGTGTTTATGAATCGTCTTTTGAACTTATGAATTGGATTTGTGTATTTATGAATCGTCTTTTGAACTTAAGAATTGGATTTGTGTATTTATGAATCGTCTTTTGAACTTGTGAATTGGATTTGTGTATTTATGAATCGTCTTTTGAACTTATGAATTGGTTTTGTGTGTTTATGAATCGTCTTTTGAACTTATGAATTGGATTTGTGTGTTTATGAATCGTCTTTTGAACTTATGAATTGGATTTGTGTGTTTATGAATCATCTTTTGAACTTATGAATTGGATTTGTGTGTTTATGAATCGTCTTTTGAACTTATGAATTGGATTTGTGTATTTATGAATCGTCTTTTGAACTTAAGAATTGGATTTGTGTATTTATGAATCGTCTTTTGAACTTGTGAATTGGATTTGTGTATTTATGAATCGTCTTTTGAACTTATGAATTGGTTTTGTGTGTTTATGAATCGTCTTTTGAACTTATGAATTAGATTTGTGTGTTTATGAATCGTCTTTTGAACTTATGAACTGGATTTGTGTGTTTATGAATTGGATTTGTGTGTTTATGAATCGTCTTTTGAACTTATGAATTGGATTTGTGAATTTGCATATCGTGTTTTGAATTTTACGAATTGGATTTTGTAAATGTGAATTGTTTTGTAGATGAATGAATTTTATTTTGTAAATGTATTATTTTTGAGACTGATCTGGCTCCATAAATGTCTCGTGCTTTTATTTGACCTAAACGTTAACTTTTTAATGTTAGCTGTGAAACCTTCATGTTTCCAGTACAACGGGTGAAACACATGTACAGCCCTACATCAGCTCTTGAAATCTGATTTTCTAAAGGTTGAAAATGTGTAACCAAGATCAGACTGGCATACTGCCTTTTCCATTCCATTGGGTCAAATGTTTATGTTACTATAAATATAAAATGACCACTAATTAATTCAAGTTCTTTGCTATAGATATGGTTCAAAAATACTGTAGTTTTATTATAAATTACTAGAGATTTATTTATTTATTTATATTTTGGTTTTGGTCAATGGGTGACACGCTGGCTCAGTGGTTAGCACTGTCACCTCATAGCAAGAAGGTTACTGGTTTGAGTCCTGGCTGGGTCAGTTGGCAATTCTGAGTTTGCATCATCTCCCCGTGTTGGCGTGGGTTTCCTCTGTGGGCTCCGGTTTCCCCCACAGTCCAAACACATGCACTATAGGGGAATTGAATAAGCTAAATTGGCCGTAGTTTATGAGTGTGTGTGTGTGAATGTGAGAGTGTATAGGTGTTTCCAAGTACTGGGTTACAGCTGGAAGGGCATCCGCTGCATAAAACATATGCTGAAATAGTTGGCGATTCATTCCGCTGTGGCGACCCCTGATAAATAAGGGACTAAGCTGAAGGAAAAAGAATGAATTTCTTTGGTCATGTGGGTGGTGTGTCAATTGAGATCCGAAGTAATGGAAACCAAAATAATGAGCCGTCAGGATTTCACACCTCTGTGTTCAGTGTCCGCTACAGAACTCAATAATGCAGACATGGCTCATTCTGTTTCTGTCAAGACTGAGACAACATTTTTCAATACTGAGAGAACATTTTAATGCCTTTTTCGGTAGTATTATCCTGTGATCTTGTTCTAGTGAACTAAATATACGGTTTGAAACGACAATGAGGAGCAGTGTGTTTGTGGCTTATGCTTAATGGGATGTAGAATAATTGACCGTCTTTAGTATTTTTGACAGCAGTTTCAAGAGTTCACACTTAGCTGATAATCAATAAAGCGTATTTGGCATGCTGTCCCGGGAGAGACCTGAGCTCGTAATATCCTCGAGCCCGGGGCTCCCTCCTGTTAGAAGGGCGAGAGTGGAGTTCAAGCTCAGGTAGGTCTCGAGAACTCCCCTGCTTGTCGCCGTGTGTGAAGTGTAAACTAGTGTTGTTTTCGGTGATAATTTGGTTTAGTCGATTGGCTATAGTTTATGTTTTTGGACGGTGGGAGGAAACCGGGGGACCCGGGGGAAACCCACGCAAACACGGGGAGAACATGTAAACTCCGCACAGAAACACCAACCAGCCCGATAGGAGGTTGGACCAGCGGTGTTCTTGTTGTGAGGCAACAGAACTAGCCACTGGGCCACCGTGTCGCCCTATCAGAAAAGGGGGAGGAAGTAGGGGTGGAGGGAGGGGGAAGCTCCAAGACGAAGATAACTGGAGTGAAAAACTCTGGTTATCTATAATGCTTCAGTAATCGTCTAATGGGTCAGATTACGGAGCTAATGAGGAGCCAGCCGTGTTGATCATAAGAACGTGATCCTCTCTAAATTAGTTTATAAATAAACCACACTTAATTATATGTTGAATAACTTTGAGTTACGCAATACAACAGCAAAGATTTTCAACGTTTTAAATGTCACAGACCAAGTGTAATAGTAATAATCTCTATATTAGATTTTAAAAAGGTCCAATTTAAAGTAAAAATATTGTATATTTAAATCTGTATTATGGTAACACTTTACAATAAGGTTCATTAATTAATGCATTTGCTAACATGAACTAATAATGAACAACACTTGTGCAGCATTTATTAATCATAATTGAACATTTACTAATGCATTATTAACATCCAAGTTTATGCTTGTTAACATTAGTTAAAGCACTGTGAGTTAACATGAACAAATACTCTAATAAATGTATTGTTCATTGTTTGTTCATGTTAGTAAATGCATTAATTAACATTAACTAATGAACCTTATTGTAAAGTGTGACCTATATTATTTTCTAAATAATAGATATGTATATAACTATAAATGGGGAATAAAATATTAAGACAAAAAAACAAACAAATGAAAAACAACAACAATTCAGATCTAATACACAGTAAATAATTGGAAAGACAAAATATTGACTCCTTAATGTGAACTTTTTTCCGATTTTACTTATTTTTATTTTATTTATTTATTTATTTTTTTGCTCTTATCGTATACTTGCTCATTTATCATTAATATTTTTAAAAAAGAATTTCCTTTATTTTTAATTTATTATCATTATGTTTTTTTCCTTTAGAGGATATGTTTGTTTATAATTCATAAATTAAATTTATTTTATTTTGAGGGGATAGTGGGGAAAATAAGAAAAATAAGACAAACTGTAATTTTTCCTATGTTATATTGTATACAGTGATGTATTGTCTTGTTAAACACCAATAATAATAAAAAAAAAAAATTAGTTTATATTTCTATATTGGTTCTACTCATTATACATCTCTATTAATTTATTGACACATTCATTATGTCTTGGAATCAAATATGTCATCAATCAAATGATAAAACTAATTAATTAGTTGGTGTAATCTTAAAATGATCAAATTTTCAATAACGTATTTATTTTATTTATTTAAATCTTGTATTTTTTATGTAAATCTTGTATAAAATACAATGTATTTTATAATTGCGGTAATTATTATTCTTTAAAGAGAATTAAAGTAATTTTATTTTAAATCATCCTTATTTTCCTAAATTAATCTTTAATTTAATTAATTTAAATGTAAGGGGTTTACCCCTGTGCTACAAAACAACACTTTTTTACATGTATGTCTTAATTTTTATATATTTTATTAATTTATATGATTTATTCATATTTTTATTTACTTTATTTTGTTTTTATTGCAATAACAACGGGCAGCACGATGGCGCAGTGGGTGGCACAATCGCCTCACAGCAAGAAGGTTGCTGGTTTGAGCCCCGGCTGGTTCAGTTGGCATTTCTATGTGGAGTTTGCGTGTTCTCCCCGTGTCCGATTAGGGTTTCCTCAACAAGTCCAAACACATGCGCTATTGGTGAATTGGGTAAGCTTAATTGTCCGTAGTGTATGTGTGTGAATGACTTTGTATGGATGTTTCCCAGTGATGGGTTGCAGCTGGAAGGGCATCCGCTGCGTAAAACATATGCTGGATAAATTGGTGGTTCATTCCGCTGTGGTGACCCCAGATTAATAAAGGGACTTAGCCGAAAAGAAAATGAATGAATGCAATAAAATATCAAAGTTTTTGTATATAAAACAAAAATAGTACAACCAATAGAATGATTATATGAATATGCAATGATAAATGAATGAATGTCTCGTTATACATTGTTTTAAACTAACCGACTGATTCATTTTCAAGTGTTTAGTTTGTGTATGATACTTGTCTGCCATCTTGTGGCTTGACTAGTGAATTACAGTCTTTCTCTCTTGCCTAAAAATGCATATGGATTCAACTACAGAATAAAAGTCCACCAATCGTCCTCAAGCTCACAGCACAGGCCTGTAGCCAGCCTGGTTATAAGGGGTGGTACTTTTTTTATTTTCTCTCTCAAAAAGTTGACCTATACCAAAAATATTTCGTCAATATTTACAATGAACAAATGTAAAATAATACTTATTTTAAAATACATATTTATGACATCATATATCATTAGAGAAAATAGGACTCTGTAGTGTGTTGTCATTTATTAGGCAAATGACGGACTGGCCAGCACATTTAACAGTCCTCAGTCAGAATTTGGCCATTTAAATAAAAATAATTAAAACATAATAATAGCCAAAATAACAAAAGCCAAACTAGTATTTAAAATTAATTTCAATATGTTCTAGGTTCTAGCCCTGGCTGGGTCAGTTAGTATTTCTGTATAGAGTTTGCATGTTCTCCCCGTGTTGGCGTGGGTTTCTTCCGGGTGCTCCGGTTTCCCCCACAGTCCAAACACATGCGCTATTGGGGAAGGAATTGGTTAAGCTAAATTGTCAGTAGTGAATGTGAGTGTGTATGGATGTTTCCCAGTGATTGGTTGCAGCTGGAAGGGCATCCACTGAGTAAAAAATTTGCTGGATAAGTTGGTGACACCAAATTAATAAAGGGACTAAGCTGAAAAGAAAATGAATGAATGAATGAATGAATAAATAAATAAATATACAAATAAACAAATAAATAAACAAATAATGAATAAATCAATCAATAAATAAAGAAACAAACAAACAAAAAACAAAAATAAAAAAATAATTAAATAAAGAAAGAAACAAACAAATAAATAATTAAATAAATGAATAAATAAATAAACAAATTAATGAATAAATCAATCAATAAATAAAGAAACAACAAAAAAAATAATAATAATTAAATAAAAAAACAAACAAATAAATAAATAAATAAATTAATTAATTAATGAATAAATCAATAAAGAAATAAAGAAACAAACAAACAAACAAAAAACATAAACAAATAAATAAATAAACAAATAAACAAATAAATACCTAAATAAATAAACAAATTAATGAATAAATCAATAAATAAAGAAACAAAAAAACAAACAAACAAATAAATAAATAAATACATAAATAAATAAACAAATTAATGAATAAATCAATAAATAAAGAAAGAAACAAAAAAACAAAAACAAACAAATAAATAAATAAATAAATAAATAAATAAATACATAAATAAATAAACAAATTAATGAATAAATCAATAAATAAAGAAAGTAACAAACAAACAAAAAACAAATAAATAAATAAATAAATAAATAAACATCAGATTTGATGCAAACTTTTAAACACCAAAAAAAAAAAACATATTTTCCTACAAGAGTGAAATGAAAAGTATTCAGAGAGACGAGAGGCTGTTTAAACCAAGCATGACATTTAATACACTTTTTATTTTTCTTATTCACAAAAACAACAGCTGTGATGTATTATGATGATGATGAAGTCATTCAGAAAGAACCGACCAAAGAGCCGTACAAAAACAGAAACGCATGACAGTTTTAACTTACAAAACAACAACAGTGAAATAAAACTGACATTAGTTTGGATCCTCAATGGAAGAGTCTCGATCATCTGAAGAAAACAAAAAATCAAATCCATTATAAAATACACTGTAAAAAATGATGGGGTCAACACAATCGATTTGTGTTGGGACAACATGAAGGAATAAAGTTAAACAATTAGTTTTGAGAAGTTTAAGTGACTTGAACATAAAACAGTTCGGTTGTTCCTTAATAAAACTCAAGAATTGTGTTGTTTCAGCTCTTTTTAAATAAGTAGTTTGAACAAACAGAAAACATCTTTGTTTGAGTGTAAAAGCAACATGAATAACAAGAAGTAAAGTAAGACAGGAGGTGTGTTGTCATACCTGTTCAGCCAGCCATGATGTGCTTTACAAAAGCTGTGAAGAAATAAAAGAAATAACAAATAAATATTCTATGCAAGTACAAAATCAGTCTGAAGTACTGTGTTGCTACACTGAAGAAAAAAAAAAGATTCATTGGATTTACACTATTTATCAAGGTAAGTGGTTACAAACAATTTACATGGGCTTAAATTAAACAAACAACTGAAGTTTGAACATTACTAAATTAAATTTCTTTGTTAAAATTCAGCCCATATAATCTGTTTGCAACCACTTACCTTCAAAAAATGTGGTAAGTCCAATCAATCATTTTTCAGTGTATTTAAATCAGAGTGTGCCTCACACAGGTGAGTGGGCTTGACAAACAACCTGTGAAAACAATCTTCTCAAAACACTCCCTCCTAAATCTTATAAATTAAATCTTAGTTAACCCTTTAACAGGCATCATAACCACCTGGTTGAGCTTTTATCCATAGGTTATCATTATTATTTTTGTATTGCTTATTACTATTTATCAGAGTTGTGTCGGTATATTATTCAATACAAGATGTGGGCCAAAAATATTCAAGGAAGTGCACTTTAAAGGGTTAAATCTTTAAAATAATAATAATAATAATAATAACAATAATAATAATAATAATAATAATAACAATAATAATAATAATAATAATAATAATAATAACAATAATAATAACAATAATAATAATAATATTAATAATAATAATAATAATAATAATAATAATAATAATAACAATAATAATAATAATAATAACAAAAATATTAACAATAACAATAATAATATCAAAAATAATAATAAAAAATATAAATAATAATAATAATAATAATAATAACAAAAATAATAATAATAATAACAAAAATAATAATAAAAAATATTAACAATAATAATAATAATAATAACAAAAATATTAATAATAACAACAACAATAATAACAAAAGCAATAGTAATAACACAAATAATAATAATAATAATAATAATAATAATAACAAAAATAATAATAATAATAACAAAATAATGATAACAAAAATATTAATAATAATAACAACAACAACAATAATAACAAAAGCAATAATAATAACAAAAATAATAATAATAATAATAATAATAATAATAATAATAACAACAATAATAATAAAAGCAATAGTAATAACAACAATAATAATAATATTATTATTATTTTTATTATTAATAATAACAAAAACTATTAACAATAATAATAATAATAATAATAATAATAATAATGATAATAACAAAATATTACTATTAATAACAACAACAACAACAACAATAACAATAACAATAATAATAATTATAATAACAAAATATTAATATTAATAACAACAACAATAAAAATAATAATAATAATAAAAATAACAAAAACAATAATAATAATAACAAATATATTAATAATAACAACAACAACAACAACAATAATAATAATAATAATAATAATAATAATAACAAAAATATTAATAATAACAACAACAATAATAATAATAATAATAATAATAATAATAATAATAATAATAATAATAATAATGTACATTGTTAAAGCGCTATAGAAATAAAGATTTTCTAATTTTAAAGAATTGTTTACAGAATAAAGCCTGACAGACTTATCAGCAGCCCAACTCAATATGGATGTCTATTGTATAAAACTGAAATGTATATAAAACTGAGATGTACTTCATTCCTACTTCTCAGAGATAAACTGTTGTCAGTCTATTAATAATAGACGATGATCTGCATATTAGTGCACATGCTGAGACAGAATGAAGGTGTCTAAGTGTATATAAACTGACCTTCATAGTTTATACAGCCGTTTGCGTCCTCCTGTCCAGCCATCAGCTGCTCCACTTCATCCTCCTTCATCTTCTCACCTGCAGAAAAAGACTCAAAAGCTCAAACTAGAGTCTTGGCAGACACTAAACCATCTTTAGCACCAGGATTTTCTTCTCAATTAAAAATATACAGGGCGACTGAATGGTTAACACTGCCACCTTACAGCAAGAAGGTTGCTGATTCGAGTCCCAGCTGGGTCAGTTGGATTTTCTGTATGGAGTTTGCATGTTCTCCGTGTTGGTGTGGGTTTCCTCCGGGTGCTCCGGTTTCCCTCACAGTCCAAACACATGCGCTATAGGGGAATTGAATAAACTATATTGGCTGTAGTGTATGAGTGTGGGGCATCACGGTGGTGCAGTGGGTAGCACAATCGCCTCACAGCAAGAAGGTCGCTGATTCGAGCTCTGGCTGTGCCAGTGGGCATTTCTGTGTGGATGTTCTCCCCGTGTTGGAGTGGGTTTCCTCCGGGTGCTCTGGTTTCCCAAACAAGTCTAAAAAGCTTAGGGTAAGCTAAATTGTCCGTAGTGTATGTATGTGTGTGAATGAGTGTGCATGGATGTTTCCCAGTGATTAGTTGCAGCTGGAAGGGCTTCCACTATGTAAAACATATGCTGGATAAGTTGGCAGTTCATTCCGCTGTGGCGACCCGAGATTAGTAAAGGGACTAAGCTGAAAAGAAAATGAATGAATGTATGAGTGTGTGTGTGTGTGTGTGTGATTGAGTGTGAATGGGTGTTTCCCAGTACCAGTAATTGTATGTGTATACACTTTTTTGTCTTTGTAACTCGATCACTCTCAGTTCAGACTTCAAAATTCTTCATCTTGTGGATGTGAATCTCTAATTGTGAGTAACTGAATAAAAAACAAGTCACAATTCTGAGAAAAAATAAATCAAACTCAGAATTGACTCCTTTTTCCCCAAATGTTTACAAAAGTTGAGTCAACTTTTAGCTGCTTACACAGAAGAAAAGGCAACATCACCATCTGGGGTGGTTTATTGTTCAGTTGAAGTGAGAATTATTCACCCTCCTGTGAATATTTCCCAAATGATGTTTAACAGATTCAGGAATTTTTCACAGTATTTCCTATAATATTTTTTCCTCTGGAGAAAGTCTGATTTGGTTGATTTTGGATAAAATAAAAGCAGTTTTTAATTGTTTTAAACCCATTTTAAGGTCAATATTATAAGCCCCCTTAAGCAATATTAGTTTTGATTGTCTACAGAACAAACCACTGTTATACAATGACTTGCCCAATTACCCTAACTTTACCCTAATTAACCTAGTTAAGCCTTTAAATGTCACTTTAAACCAGGGGTCACCAATCTCAGTCCTGGAGGGCCGGTGTCCCTGCAGGTTTAACTCCAACTTGCCTCAACACACCTGGCTGGGTGTTTCATGTATACCTAGTAATACCTTGATTAGCTTGTTCAGGTGTGTTTGATAAGGGTTGGAGCTAAAATCTGCAGGACACCGGCCCTCCAGGAACAAGTTTGGTGACCCCAGCTTTAAACTGTAAACTAGTGTCTTAAAGAATATCTAGTCAAATATTATGTGCTGTCATCATGATGAAGATAAAAGAAATCAGTTATTAGAAATTATGTTTATAAATATTTTAAAAAGATCTTAAATCTGTTAAACAGAAATTGGGAAAAAATACACAGGGGGGCTAATAATTCTGACTCCGACTGTATATAATCAATGTTGAAGTTTACCCAGAGTGGCGAGGACGTGTCTGAGCTCAGCACCCATCACTGTCCCGTTGCCCTCTTTGTCAAACACTCTCAGACCCTCAACGAAGTCCTCAATGGTGCCGCGGTCTTTGGCCTTGCAGATGTGCTGATGCATTGGCAGGAACTGGTCAAAATCCAGCATCTTCACTTGCATGTCTGAAAGCAAGACAGTGGGATTAGTTTCTGTGGCACAGTCGGGCTAAACAATTTGGTATTTAAAGGGCACCTATTATGCAAAAATCACCTTTATAAGGGGGTTAAACACAGTTGTGTGTCAGCAGTGTGTGAATATAAGCAGTTTCTAATTAATTAATTAATAGTTTTTATAATCAGACTTGATAAAAACAGTCTGCAGAAACACACTGATTGACATTCTCCATTTGTACGCGTCATCAGAGGGGGAAAGCCCCGCCCACTAGTGACTATTGCTCCCTCATTAGCATATGATGCTAGTCTTGTTTTAGAACCACTATGCTGACACACAGGCATTTGTAGCCCCGCCCTCTTTTGAAAAGAGCACAGTCTCATTTAAATTTAAAGCGACAGTCACCAAAACACCACAATTAGGATCAAAGCCTAAAAAGGTCAATTTCAGAGAGTTATAAACATTATCTGTGTATTATTTTGAGCTGAGACTTCACATCCACACTCTAGGGACATCAGAGACTTATTTAACATCTTATTTTAAGCCTTTACATTAAAAAGTGGCATATTAGGTGTCATTTAAAGGAATAGTTCACACAAAGCAAAAATCCTGTTATCATTTACTCGCATTTTACTCTTTCTTCTGTTGAACACAAATGAAGATATTTTGAAGAATGTCGGAAAGCTGTTACTATTGACTTCCATAGTATTTAGTTTTTTCTACTATGGATGTTTATGGTTACAGGTTTCCAGCATTCTTCCAAACGTCCTTTTTTGTGTTCAACAGAATAAAGAAACTCATTACTTAGAGTAAATAGTGAGTAAATTTGTGTTTCGTCTTGAGCTCTGACATATGATTCTGTGGGCCAAATTTGTTAAAACATAGTTTACTAAATGTATTATGATTAACACTATATTATTATTAACCATACTCATAATCACATCAGAATTGACAACACAAAGGTCTAGGCCTGTCAGATATTACATTAAATGTTACACTAAAATGGCCACCAGATGGAAGAAATGAGGCATCTTAATGAGGCAGTCACTGACTTAAAAATTCAAATGATTCATTCAAAAGAGTCGATTCATTTATAAATGAAGCAAATGACAGTCGTTATGAATGAATCATTGACTCAAATGATTTCTTCAAAAAATGGATTCAATAACAAGTGAAACACCACAGTTATACTGTTGTACAAGTACAACAGCTCATACAAAGCATTATTAATTAGATTTTAATCATTTTAATAGTTTTAAAAGCAACAGGTTTACTCACTCGTTTTAATTAAAGTCAACTAATCGCTTTAAAAGCAAGAGGTTTACTCACTTATTTTAAGTAAAGTCAACTAATCGCTTTAAAAGCAACAGGTTTACTCACTTATTTTAAGTAAAGTCAACTAATCGCTTTAAAAGCAACAGGTTTACTCACTTATTTTAAGTAAAGTCAACTAATCGCTTTAAAAGCAACAGATTTACTCACTTATTTTAAGTAAAGTCAACTAATCGCTTTAAAAGCAACAGGTTTACTCACTTATTTTAAGTAAAGTCAACTAATCGCTTTAAAAGCAACAGATTTACTCACTTATTTTAAGTAAAGTCAACTAATCGCTTTAAAAGCAACAGGTTTACTCACTTATTTTAAGTAAAGTCAACTAATCTCTTTGAAAGCAACAGGTTTACTCACTTAGTTTAAGTAAAGTCAACTAATCGCTTTAAAAGCAACAGGTTTACACACTTATTTTAAGTAAAGTCAACTAATCGCTTTAAAAGCAACAGGTTTACTCACTTATTTTAAGTAAAGTCAACTAATCGCTTTAAAAGCAACAGGTTTACTCACTTAGTTTAAGTAAAGTCAACTAATCTCTTTGAAAGCAACAGGTTTACTCACTTAGTTTAAGTAAAGTCAACTAATCGCTTTAAAAGCAACAGGTTTACTCACTTATTTTAAGTAAAGTCAACTAATCGCTTTAAAAGCAACAGGTTTACTCACTTATTTTAAGTAAAGTCAACTAATCGCTTTAAAAGCAACAGGTTTACTCACTCATTTTAAGTAAAGTCAACTAATCGCTTTAAAAGCAACAGGTTTACTCACTTATTTTAAGTAAAGTCAACTAATCGCTTTAAAAGCAACAGGTTTACTTCCCTATTTTAAGTAAAGTCAACAAATGTGTTTTTTGCAGTGTTGTAAAGACTCACCCTCAGGTTTGGGTTTTCCTAAGACGTGCAGCACTTCAGCATTGGTGGGATTTTGGCCCAAAGCCCTGATCAGATCCCCACACTGAGCAAAGGTGATTTTCATCTCATTGGTGGGCGTCCTGTCAAACAGCTGGAACGCGTCCTTGAAATCTGTGAAAGACAGTGGGACATAATCAGTTCCTCAGGCTCCAGCAGGCTGTAAAACCTGTATGTGAGCGATTAGATAATATTTAGATCAGTGTAGATTCAGAATTCAAAGCCATTAACAGCTGATGATTTAAATTCTCTGTTAGAGAGAGAACGAGAAAGAGAAGGATAGTGTTAGAATGATGAATCTACATTTGTTATACTCATTTAGACAGACACTTTTTATCCGTTGTATACTTTTCTTTCTTTATTATCAGTTCTCGCTTTCTCTGAGAGTTTAACCTACAAGCTTTAGCATCATTCTCTTCTACAACTACATGAAACCTTCAATGTATCAACCCACAACTTCAGCAACAAGTAGATTATTCATGTCCTTCAAAGCATTTCTTGTATTGTCATATAAAAACAACACTGTATAGAATAAACCTGCAACAAAGGAACATCATTTCTGCCTCATTTGTGATAAGACGACATGCTAGTTCACAGAACGGAATGTTTCAGACACCTGACTGACACTACAAAGCTGGTTTGAAGTAAAACCATATTGTCATAAATTGTCATTCTTGGGTGATGTGATGATAAATTTGAAACTGTTTTAATAATTTCTATTTAAAATTTTACATGCAATAGTAGGATACATTACCAAATAAATAAATAAATATTGTGCAATTGTTAAATCTTAAATAATAAATAAATAATAAGTGATTAAATAAATAATTGTTAACTTGCATTATTTATTATTAGCTAATTCTTCTTTGCGTATTCAATAGTGTGATTCATTGGTAAATAAATAAATAAATAAATGTTACTTGCATTATTTATTATTGTGTTATTTTTATTTGTGTGTTTAGTAGTGGGATAAATAAATAGATAGATTAATATTATTTATTATTGACTAATTCTTTTTTGTGTTTCAATGTTGTGGGATTCAATGGTAAATAAATAAATAAATTAAATAAATAAATAAATAAAATAAATAAATAAATAAATAAATGTTACTTGCATTATTTATTATTGTGTATTTTTTATTTGTGTGTTTAGTAGTGGGATAAATAAATAAATAGATTATTATTATTTATTATTGACTAATTCTTCTTTGTGTGTTTCAATGTTGTGGGATTCAATGGTAAATAAATAAAGATAGAAAATAAATAAATAAATAAATAAATAAATAAATAAATAAATAAATAAATAAATAAATGTTACTTGCATTATTTATTATTGTGTATTTTTTATTTGTGTGTTTAGTAGTGGGATAAATAAATAAATAGATTATTATTATTTATTATTGACTAATTCTTTGTGTGTTTCAATGTTGTGGAATTCAATGGTAAATAAATAAATAAATAAATATAGAAAATAAATAAATAAATAAATAAATAAATGTTAGTTGCAATATTTATTATTGACTAATTGTTCTTTGTGTGTTTCAATGTTGTGGGATTCAATGGTAAATAAATAAATAAATAAATAAATAAATAAATAAATAAATAAATATAGAAAATAAATAAATAAATAAATAAATAAATGTTAGTTGCAATATTTATTATTGACTAATTGTTCTTTGTGTGTTTCAATGTTGTGGGATTCAATGGTAAACAAACAAACAAATAAATAAATAAATAAATAAATAAATAAATAAATGTTAGTTGCATTATTTATTATTGGCTAATTGTTCTTTGTGTGTTCAATAGTGGCATTCAATGGGGAATAAAATGTAATTAATTAATTATTGTTACTTGCATTATGTATTATTTGGTAATTGTGGGTTCACAGAGAATCATGGAGATAAACGACAACAACAACAATAAGACAACTGCATTCAGTAGCAATCTAGATTACTTATTTTAACAAATATATTTTAGGTACTTTTGGATTACTTTTAGATTACTTTAGAGCCACACGTTTATAGCATGGATTTGAATAGCGTTATTGTTTTATGGAGAGATTTTTTGCAAGAAGCTTTGAGTGCAAATAAATTGAAATGACATTTACAGTACATGAACATTCTACACTGTGGATATATTGTGAATAATTAGCAAAAATAAAATATACTGTATACAGTACACGTATATTAAAAAGTAACTGTAATCTGTAATCTATAACATGATCTAATAACAAGTACTCCTTTTTAAATGGGATTTCATAATTCAGAGTACATGCAATGAGTAACTAACCAACAATAATAATTAACTAAATAATGAACTACATAATTTTCCCAAAGATCAAGTATGATTAAAATGATTACAAATAAAATGCGACTTACCCTCAATCTGCTCAGCGGTGAATTCAATCTGCCAAGAAAAAAATACAAATAAAATGAATGAATCGTACAAAGCCTAACTCTGTCGTTTATTCAATATAATACAAGATGATAATGGGATTACATGCAGGAAATGTGATTATTAAAGCTCAAGTAGAATTTGTCCTTCAGGATGCGTCCCATCCAGTTGTCAAATGTCTACACACACACACACACACACAATCCTTTTTGTCCTTTGACTCATTGTCTAAAAGTATTTATGAGCAGCCTTGGGCCAGAAGGAGTGTGTGTGTGTGTGTGTGTGTGTGTGTGTTTGTAGGGTAGGGTAAACTGAACACCTGATACCCCGTTTGTCTTTTCAGCACAGACTCTTATGCATCAGGATGAGCAGGTTTAGACAGTGATTGAATGCTGAACACATGACATGGACAATATGCTATTTTAAGCCTAAGGAAATAGCAAAATGCCAAATGATAAGTCCAGTTGAGGAAACAGTTATTCTGACCTTAAATGAGACTATACTGTACAGAAGGTCACCAAACTAATGTCTATAATTCTAACAATGCATTTTGTCAATGCTGGAACAATCATTCTATATACTATTATCTATATCTATTATTATTGTAGTGATATTAAATGTTTTATAGCCATTAACGTGATAGTTTACCCAAAACAATGGAAAATGAAACACTATTTACTTTCTTCTGTTGAACAGTACAGAAGATTTTCAGAAGAAAGCTGAAAACCTGTAACTATTGACTTCCATAGTAGGTCAAATAAAAACTATAGTGTGAAAACTAATCTTACTGCCTTAAATTGTTTAGTTTATTCAAATAAAAATGTTCTAGTCATTTCCCAGTACTGGGTTTCAGCTGGAAGGGCGTCCGTAAAACTTATGTTGGAATAGTTGGCGGTTCATTCCACTGTGGCGACCTCTGAAATAGAGACTAAGGAAAATGATGAATGTTTTAGTCATCTCAACTTACATTAGTCAAACAGACTTAAAAATGTTAAGCTAAACTTTGTAAAACAACAAAAAAATCTGAATTGACACCTGATTAACCGATTAAAATAAGTTAATGAACACATTTGTTGTCATGACTTTTTGTCATATAATTTTTTACCGTGTATCGAACTCGGTAACTAATTAGTGTCATAATATTTGTTTTTCCCATTATGGATATCAAGGTTTTCAGTTTTCCTTAAAATTGTTGAAACCTGAATAACCTATAAAATAAGTTAAAGCAACTTAAAAAAAGTCCAAATATCGATTTTTTTTGTGTGTGTGTTAAACAAAAGAGAATAGACAATTGCATTTCGATTGAGTGAAAGACGAGAACATTTAGCAGAATTTTCAGTTTTGGGTGAACTATCCCTTTAAATATTGCTAAAAATAATTTTTGCCCATCATTTACATATTTAAAGACACACAAACATACTTGAAAATAACATATAAAGCACTTTTTAATCACTGTTGAAGTTTCACTGCCATTAAGAGACATTGTGTCTGCCATGAAGTGATTTAGTTTATTTAAATTCAATAAATAACATTAAATGGGACCTATTATGCTCTTTTTTTACAAGATGTAAAATAAGTCTCTGATGTGCCTAGAGTGTGTGCGCATGTGTGTATGTGAGAAGTTTCAGCTCAAAATAGCTCAAACTCTCTGAAACTGACCCTTTTAGGCTTTGATCCTAATTGTGGTGTTTTGGTGACTGTCGCTTTAAATTCAAATGAGATTGTGCTCTTTTTCAAAAGAGGGCGGAGCTACAAATGCTTGTGTGTCAGCATAGTGGCATATTCAAAAACAAGACTAGCATCATATGCTTATGAGGGAGAGATGGTCACTAGTGGGCGGGGCTTTCCCCCTCTGATGACATCATACAAATGGAGAATGTCAATCAAAGTGTTTCTGCAGACTGTTTTTATCAAGTATAATTATAAAACATAAATTGAATACATTTTAACTATTACAAGCTGCTTATATTCACACACTGCCACCAAACAACTGTATTTGAACATCTTATAAAAGTGATTTTTGCATAATAGGTGCTCTTTAAAAGTATACAGTATCACACACAGTGATATAATCGACATACCCATACATTTACAGAGCTATTGTAAAAGATTTTTCTCCGTAATCCGAGCTCATCAACATCAGAAATGCATTCAACTCTTTGACATACTATTTATGGATTTGCAAAGACTTCAGAAGTCACAGTTCTGTAGGTTTTGGGTGGTCCGAGCTGCAGAGGCGTAATCAAAATCACATTGTGTGTGGCCCAAACCTCAACACTTCGAGAATACATCATGAAAACAGAAATATTTCAGACTACGGAAATGTGGTGTGAAGAGGCAGTGTTGACCGCTGAAATCGCTTTCGCTTCTCTGAAACTTGAGTATACTGTCAATTTCCCACCGTTTCATCATAGGAAACCGAAAAAAACGAAACGTCGTTGCCACCCGCTGTTATTAATGATATGGCAGAGAGTATGGCTTGTGGAAATATGTCAAACTTCTGGGAGAGTTGCTAAAAAATTTGTGGGAAAGAGATTGGTATACAATAGCCAAACAAACGCTGATTGCAAACTGCCTCTGGAATAAAAGCAGATTAAACAAATATGAATATAGATTATAGAACAAATATGAATAGACTTCCAAATGTGACTGAAATAATGACTGGGGGATTTCATTTGTAGGTGTTCAGCCCTATAGAGAAAACTGATCTGTGGAAATATATGCAAATTACTATATATAAGTATGACATTAAAGTTAACATTTGAATTTCACATACAGTAAAATTACGTCATAAATGCATCATATATTTGAAATATTGCAAATAATATATATGTTTACATGTTTTTTTTTCTACCATTGGAATTATATTGGCCAAATATAATCACATATAATATATTTAAGCATTTATGTACATATATTCAATCCCATTGGGATTAAAAATATAATATAAACATCATTTTAATCGTTATTTTTTACAATTTTTGCGATATTTTGAAATATATGTTGCATCTATGACATATATTTCATATATGTGAATTTTAAATATGAACTTTTATGTCATATATGTACTGCAGTTCCCATGAATTGCTATAAATCTGATTTCTATATGGGACACCGCATCTGCCTTTGGACTTCACATTCACTGTTCATATACAGAATGTCTTATTGGATCCACTTCACCGTCTACAACACATTTCTCTGATGCTGCTCAGTTCTTGCAAAGATATCAAACTGAATAGAAATAAATAAGGAATAATTGATGGGCTGTTGAATTATAAAATTATGCACGGCTGAAGTGATGATGTGACCAGAAAAAAAGAAGAAACAAAACGAGCAGAGTGTGCATTATTTTTGTAATAATTCAAGGGAGTCAGTTATTGCAGTTATGTACTAAAGCACATTCACCACATTTGGTATTTCTTTATTAACTATCCTTAAATCAGTATAGGACTAGTTTTTAGCACATCCCATTCAAATCTTTTAATTTTGATTGGTCTGATTTCGGACTGTTAAAGTCTATGAAATAATAAAACTTGTTTATTAAAAAAAACTGCACATCTTAAAATGACTATCAGCCAATCAGAATCAAGTATTCAACAATCCTGTAAAAAATGTCACTTTTAAAGGGATAGTTCACCCAAAATAGACAATTCTGTCATCATTTATTCAAACTTCACTTGTTGAAAACCTAGTTAAGTTTCTTTCTTCTGTTGAACACAATAAAGGGTATAAGGGAAAAATACTGTTTGCTGGTACCCATTGACTTCTGTAGTATTGGTGTAAGCAAGCAGCATTTTTCGAAATATTTTGTTTTGTGTCCAACAACAAAAAAAGAAACTCGCAAAGGTTTAAAACCCATGAGGGAAAGTAAATGATACAGCAGTTTTCATTTTTGGGTTCGCTATCCCTTTAAGGCATATGCCTCAAACTCAATTCCTGGAAAGCTGCAGCTCTGCACAGTTTTGCTCAAACCTTAATCAAACACAGCTGATTCAACTAATCAAGGTAATCCAACTGATGTTCAAGACTACTAGACACTAATAGTCTTGAACACCTTGATTAGTAGGATCAGATGTGTTTGATTAGGGTTGGAGCAAGGTTTCATATTATCTCAAATTCTCACACCAATTGTGTCCAAAGTGAGTAAACCTGTTGTAATTTGGAACTGTTAAATTCACTTAATTTTTTAATAATTATGCACATAGTCCCTTTACTAAATAATTTTGAGTCAACAAGTATACTCACTTTTTTAGGTAAAGTCAACTAATCGCTTTAAAAAAATGGGTTTACTCACTTTGTAAAGTCAATTAATTGCTGTTTAAAGCCACTGGTTTAATACATTTTTTAAGTAAAGTCAACTTTGTGCTTTAAAAGCAACAGGTTTACAAACTATTATAGATAAAGACAATTAATCGCTTCAAAAGAAATGGATTTGCTCACATTTTTAAGTTATCTATTGGTTTAACAGCAGCAGGTTTATTAATGTTTTAGGTCAATTTAACTAATCGATTTAAAAGCAATGGATTTACTCACTTTTTAAAAAGAAAAACTGAAGTCAACTAGTCACTTTAAATGCAACATGTTTACTAACTTTTAGTTAAAGTGAACTAGTTGCATTAAAAGCAATGGTTTTACTCAAGTTTTTAAAACTAAAGTCAACTAATTGATATAAAAGCAACAGGTTTACTCACTTTTTTAAATTCAGTCAATTAACCGCTTTAAAAAAATGATTTAATCACTTTTTTAAGTCAAATAACTGCTTTAAAAGCAACAGTTTTACTAATGTTGTGGATCAACTCAAGTAATCGATTTAAAAGCAGTGGGTTTACTCACTTAAAAAAAAAAACTAAAGTCAACTAATGCAACAGGTTTAGTAACCTTTTTTTAATTAGTCAACGAATGACTAATTAAGTCATTCTAATTAGTCTTAGACTAATTATTAAACATGTTTACTAACTTTTAGGTAAAGTGAATAGTTGCTTTAAAAGCAACAAGTTCACTCACTTATTTTAAGTAAAGTCATCTAATCGCTTTAAAAGCAACAGGTTTACTCACTTTTTTAAGTAAAGTCAACTAATCGCTTTAAAAGCAGCAAGTTCACTCACTTTTTAAGTAAAGTCAACTAATCGCTTTAAAAGCAGCAAGTTCACTCACTTTTTTAAGTAAAGTCAACTAATCGCTTTAAAAGCATCAAGTTCACTCACTTTAAGTAAAGTCAACTAATCGCTTTAAAAGCATCAAGTTCACTCACTTTTTAAGTAAAGTCAACTAATCGCTTTAAAAGCAGTGGGTTTACTCACTTTAAAAAAAAACTAAAGTCAACTAATGCAACAGGTTTAGTAACTTTTCTTTAATTATAGTTAATGAATTGCGTTAAAAGCAATGGGTTTACTCACTTTTTTAAGTAGTTAACTATAGTCACTTTAAACGCAACATATGTTTACTAACTTTTTAGGTAAAGTGAACTAGTTGCTGTAAAAGCAGTGGGTTTACTCAATTTTTTTAAACTAATGTCAACTAATTGCTTTAAAAGTAACAGGTTTACTCACTTTTTTAAATAAAATGACCAAGTTGATTTATAAGCAATGTGTTTACAAAAAAAATTGAGTAAAGTCAACTAATCTATTTTTTTTTACCTTGTATCTCTTTGCATTGCATCTCAACAAGTTTTGTGTTAGGAGTTAGTACCTGGACCTCCGCTGCGTTAAACTCGGGCTCCTTTGGGGGCTCAGGCTCTGGGGGTTTGGGTGCAGCTGCTGGTTTGGGCTCTTCCTTCTTCTTGGGGGCCATGATGAAGGTTAGGATGCAACAGAGAGGGACGGAGACAGCACAGGGTGGCACACGCTCTGGGTACAGGACTCCATGCTGTCAGGGGGCTTTTTATTCTCAGCCCAGCAGGTACCGCCAGCCCCCTTTTGTCCCAGGAAGGTGCCAGAAACCAAGAGGAAGGCTGTAAAAGGACATGCCCTAATGCTTCTATTTGAGACACATTGTTGTCCCTCGACAGACGCTCTCGTCCATCTGTACAGGACGATAGAGTTTGCTCATTTAGCTGGATGTTAATGGATGTTGGACATTTTTAAACTTTAAAACAAAAAGAGGAGCAACGGTGAGGGTCACTGCAGAGGTTCACATTCATTTTAGGGTTTTTTTTTATTTTGTGTGCTGTGCTGCACTCTCAGAAATCTGTCAGTGGGACGATGCCTTTTCAAAAGGAACAATTTTGTTCATAACATGTTCTAAGAGGCACATATTAAAACCTAAAAAGTACAAATATGGACCTCATAAGAGCTTAAAGGTACAAAAATGAACCCTAAAGATACTAATGTCCACCTGTATGGTACAAAAATTAAGAAGATTTTGTCCCAGTGACAGATTTTGTATCTTTATTTCTGAGTGTGTGCATCTCCTCTGAATGCTGTTTTTCAGCTGTTCTGGGATAAGTTGTATTTCAGTGATGTTGTTCTAAATGATTCGGTATAATCAAGCATGCAATTAATTAAAATCCAATCAGTAAGCTGTGTATGAGGCTTCTTGTGTAATGTTGATATAGAATCCAATTATATGAATACTGTATATATTCCTCTGCATTAGGGTTTATATATATATATGCATATTTTATATATATATATATACATATATATATATATATATATATATATATATATATATATATATATATATATATATATATATATATATATATATATATATACTGTATATATATGAATATATATGAATATGAATGTAAGCAGACAATATATGGGGCTATAAGTGGAGGGCTACTTCTCATCAGTATTTAGTATTTCAGTATTTCTCCTCAGTATTCAAAGTTGTGTACAAATAAACCAACTAGATCTTTCGTCACTGCTATTAACCCTTTATAGGGCACTCAGATTTTTTAACTTTTATTGTAATGTAATGTGTATTTACATAGCACATTTATCATGCATGGCCATTCACAATCATATGGGGGGTCTCTCCACACCACCACCAGTGTGCAGCATCCACTTGGATGATGCGATGGCAGCCACAGGACAATGACACTAGTGCGTTCACCACACACCAGCTATAGGTGGAGTGGAGAGACAGTGATAGAGCCAATTCAGTGGATGGGGATAATTGGGAGGCAATGATGGGTAAGGACCAATGGAATTTAGCCGAGACACCGGGGTAATACCCCTACTATTTACAAGAAGTGCCGTTTATCACTAATATATATATATATATATATATATATATATATATATATATATATATATATATATATATATATATATATATATATATATAGTTACACTTTTTTATTAAGTCACTTTAACTACTATGTGTCGACATAAATACGTGCAATGTACTTATTGTGTTCATATTGTATTGCAGACTTATGGGGCTAAGCTTAGCTTTTAGAGTGGGTAAAGGTAAGGGATGGGCCAACAGAGTAATTATTAATGTAATTACAGAAATTAATTACATGCATATCGTTTTAGAATATAAGTACAATGTATGTACATAAACAGAGCATACCAAATAATAAATTTGACTTAAAATTCAATGTAAATCAGTAAACATGTGGAGTTTTTCCACCCAAAATTAAGTTTCATACATGAACAAATGAATGAATTAATGAAAAAATCAAGCAAACAAGTGAATTTATAAAGGTGATAGTAATGTTAAGTTTGAGGTATGTAAAGAAAAACTTTCCAGTAGCAGTTTCTATGCTAGTAGTAATTACTGTAGAAATAATAACATCTGTTACTCTAAATGATCCTAAAACAATGCTTTATTTTCCTTATTCAAAATTGATTACTAATTGACTACTGATTACTGATTCTTACATGGACATACTCTGGATAATGCTGCTTTTCACTATATAATGACTCTTCTCAATATACTGACCTAATTCGATCTTTATGGAATGTGTTGTAAAAAAAGCACTAAAACCAGACATATAAAACAAGTGGTTTAACATTGATTGATTGATTGATTGATTGATTGATTGATTGATTCCTTTCCTTTCCTTCCTTCCTTCCTTCCTTCCTTCCTTCATTCATTCATTCAACAGTGAATGTGATGTAGAGCATGAGGAAGGAATTGTCTTGTAGAAATTAAGCATACAGTAACATTTTCAAATGAGACATATCTGAAGAGCTGTAAGTAATAATATCAGTATATCATAGAAATACCAATTATAGCTGAATGATAATATCATCTGACGTCACTTCGATTTCAATTCCAATAGATGGAAACAAGGCCAAAGACCTAAATATTACTAGCCTTGCTGTGAAATAGATTTTTCAAACTAAAAATTGACTTTCTCCACAAGAAAAATATAATAATAAATTCTAATCATTTTTAACCGGCTAATAATTGGACTCACGTTTAGTAGAAAGTCCAAAGGCGGCTATCATAACAAAAAAATAACTGAAATAATTTCACGTTGAGCCATTTGAGTTAGCAAAATTGCTAAAATGCATTTTAAAAATCAAAAGCAGACAAATGTGAGAGCGTCAGAGTCTCTAGCTTGATTTGAGAACAGCATCTGATAATTTAGGTCCCCTCTGAAAAATATTTATAATTTTTTACCAGGATGAAGGCCTGAAATTGAAGAGACTTTCATTGACTTTTCATTCAAGTTGGGAATTCCTAACTTCGATATGATACCATGAAAAACATCGATATTCGATACCATTTCCGATACCACAAATTCTGCAACATTAAAAGTTCGCAAATGAAGTAAAAAGGGGAAAAAATACCAGGCATGTCAGCAGCCCTTAATTCAAAAAGGTAATTATTTACAAAAACAACTAAAATAGAGGAATCTCATCTTGTTTTCTGATTAAAACAAGTGTTAAAATCTTAATATTGTTATTAATTATTCATCTCCCTGCTGGTGAGACGTGAGCAAAATCAGTATCGATACTAACCAAACGCAAGATTGTATCATTTGAAATTTTTCAGTATCGATAATTACCGATATATTGATATTTTTGACAACACTACTTCATGAAGATCAAAATGCTGGAGGGTCCATTCATGGCTCAAGACCACCAACAGTTGGTAAGAGCTGCAAACGTCACAGCTGAAACAACTCAAGCCTTTAATGAGACTTTGACAAACAAGATCAGCTGCTGAGCGAGCTGTTGTTGGTTTCCACAAATCAAGCCTGCCGTCTCGAGTGTTTCAGTGCAAAGAGATTTACTCGGCTTGAAAGCTGGAAATCAATTAACTAGGCTTTTGTACACTTACATTTTGAATGCTGAGGAAACAAACAAACAAACAAACAAACAAACAAACAAACAAAAAATGGAACGATTCATTCATTCATTTTCCTTTGGTAGTCAGAGGTCGCCACAGCAGAATGAACTGTCAACTATTCCAGCATATGTTTTACGCAGCGGATGCCCTTCCAGCCTCAACCCAGTTCAGGGAAACACCTATACGCACTCATTCACACACTCATAAACTACGGGCAATTTAGTTTATTCAATTCCCCTATAGCGCATGTGTTTAGACTGTGGGGGAAACCGGAGCACCCGGAGGAAACCCACGCCAACACGGGGAGAACATCCAAACTCCACACAGAAATGACAACTGGCACTCGAATCAGTGACCTTCTTGCTGTGAAGTGACAGTGCTAACCAATGAGAGGCCGTGCCACCCCATGGAACGACTTATAAATATTCATTTCAATGTTTTTTACGGGTAAAAAATAATCATGAATTGTTTTCACATATTTCTTAAGTGCTGTTTAATGCAGGGAAGAGTTTTTTCCAACACATTTTAATACAATAGATTTAATAAGTAGTAATAACTATTACATATACAGAAACTATGATGGAATTTCTGCAAATAAATAAGCCAAAAAGAGGACTTCCATTGCAAATAGAGCAATAACACTTACACTACACTGTAAAAAATGGCCGTGATTTCAACGGTAAAAAAACTGTAAAAATGCTACGGTAAAAATCCGTAACCGTGTTAACAGTATGTTTCCTTAATATATACGACGATTAACCGTAAACTGATTTTCCCAGAATTCCCTGCATGGCACATCACTCTTTATGCTTTTTGTTGACATTACTGTGGATCTTTTTAGTTGTTTCCCAATCAGTGATGTACATTAGAGATTTATGTTACATCTAATAATGATAAACAATGTTTATTTCATGACTTTAATTTTATGCGTGTTACCATACTGATGTTTAGTAGCTGTGTGAATGACACTGAGCATCTTCCAGACACTGATATGCTTTGCTGCTTGTGGGAAAAGTTGTTTGTGATGAGCATTGGTTCATTATGTAACTTTCTCATCACCACATGCATATGGCTGTGTTAACGTGCCTAACTGTGTAACAAAAGATGTATAAATGATGGTAATTCAAAATACTGACATATTACCTCTATTAATTAATGAAATACGGTAGTTTGCCGTAAAAATTAGGAATCACTTTTACGGTTTGTACCGTTGTTACCGTACGGTAAAATACTGGCAACCACATCTGCCGGTTTTTTACCATAAATTTTATCGTAAAAAGATTTATTTTTTACAGTGTAATTAAATCTAAGTCAAAGTCATGTCCAAATAAACAAACTGGATCTTCTGTCAATGCTATTAACCCTTTATAGAGCACTCATTGGAGAAAAAAACCTGGAAAATTATCAGGGAATATTTTAAGATTTTTGAACTGTTATCACTAATATTTATGGTTATGCTATATTTTAAGTACATCATTTTCTGATATTTTCATGATACTAGTGTTCAGCGTAAAGTGCATTTTGAATGCAATTAAGTAAGTTAAGTTTGATTAATTAGGCAAGTCATAAGACAACAGTGGTTTGTTTTGTAGACAATTGGGGAAGATATTCTTAAAGGCACAGTTCACCCAAAAATGAAAATGTCTTCAATATTTACTCTCCCTCAAGGGGTTCCAAACCTTCATGAGATTCTTTTTTCTGTTGGACACATTACAGGTTCAATCCACTTAAATCTGTAAAAACAATCAAGTTCAATCAATTTAATTTGAATCAATTTCAACCTAACTTGTGTTGGGTCAATGTGGAGGAATTGTGCGTTTTACAGTGTATTTATTTTGTCCAAGAGATACAAATTACATTCAACTAAAGGTAAAATATTGTTTTTTATAGATCATGAATTAATTCAATCAGAATCAGAAGAGCTTTATTGCCAGGTATGTACAAACATATGAGGACTTTGTGTTCGTGATAGAGCTTCTACAGTGCAACAGGATTACAGAGACAGGACAATAATACATATATTTTAAGAATAGAAGTAAATAGTAACATGCAAATATACAAATTGACAAGCGTATGTACAGGTATATTACTATATACAACATTTTACAGTATGAGCAGCTGTAATGTGCAAATTGGCATGTAAAGTACTGTATGTCCATTTGCACATAACAGCAGACGTATATAAAATGTAGTTTGGACTGAACTATAATAATATTAAAATAATTATTGTCAATAATGAGGTAAACTATCTGCTGGTGCTTTCAGTGTGGCTATAAAAGAGGTAAAATTTTTGCTTTAAGACAACCCCCCGCCCCCCCAAAAGACTTCTGTTGCCTGTTCAAACTATTTATTTAAAATCAGTTGAAACAACACAATTCTTAATTGTATTATGTTCAATCCACTTAAATTTGTAAATACAATTACGTTTACTCAACTGAATCGTGTGGAACCCAGCATTTTTTACAGTGTATATAAAATGTACTTTGGATAAAAGACATTTCACCTTTTTTTTTAGTGGATTAAACTACACTAATATTATAATAATTATTTTCAGTAATGGGTCAGTGGTTAGCACTGTGGCGTCCTGGCTGGGTCAGTGGGCATTTCTTTGTGGAGTTTGCATGTTCTCCCTGTGTTGCCGTGGGTTTCCTTCGGGTGCTCCGGTTTGTGAATGAGTGTGTATGGTTGTTTCCCAGTACTGGGTTGCTCCTGGAAGGCATCTGCTGTGTAAAACATATGCTGGATAAGTTGGCGGTTCATTCCGTTGTGGCGACTCTGATGAATATAGGGACTAAGCTGAAAGAAAACGAATGAAGTTGAACCAAAGTAATTCAATTAATTCATGGTCTATAAAAACAAAAACATCACTGCCAACCTGCTGGGCTGCACACAATTCCTTCATGTTATCCCAACTCACATGGATTAAGTTAATGTAAGTCATTTTTTTCAGTGCATTTTAAATGAAAGACCCAGTAGTTTGACCTTATTTTTCTCAGTGTAGCGATTCTCAGAATATCCAATTTAATGTTCCACTATTTATGAAGCTGGTTTCACAGCCAAACCTGCCACAGATGGAAAGAAGCGTGTGCTGGTCAGTCGTGGGTATAAATGGACAACACTATATCAGGTGAACGGCGCTGAATGCATTTCGCGCATGCCTGCAATGACGGTACAGAAGACAAGACTGTAAACCATGCAAGATCTGTTTAGAAAGTTATTTTGGCTCCGACCTGTTGTTCTCTTGGTATGAACTCTGGGAGGAGCGCTGCTAAATTACAATGACAATTGTCATTCGAGCCTCTCTGAAGTGACCTTCATGTCTAAAAGCAGCTGCTCGGGCTCAGCAAACAATTTACAAAGGCTGTTGTGCAAAGATAGCAGAGGGCAGATCTCCGGCAATTACAGACAACAAGAGAGCAATTTCGTATTTAAAGCTACTTAGCTGTAATCTGCAGTGAATCGAACCCCCAAGAAATGAGGGAGAATTATTATGTACAGTTGAAGTGAAAATGATTCGCCCTCCTGTGATTTTTTTTTTTGATTGTCTACAGAACAAACCACTGTTATACAATGACTTGCCTAATTACCCTAACTTTACCCTAATTAACCTAGTTAAACCTTTAAATGTCACTGAATACTAGTGTCTTGAACAATATCTTGTCAAATATTATGTGCTGTCATCATGACAAACATAAAAGAAATCATAAATGAGTTATTAAAACTATTATGTTTAGAAATATGTTGAAAACAATCTTCTTTCTGTTAAACAGAATTTGGGGGAAAATATACAGGGGGGCTAATAATTCTGACTTCAACTGTATTTCATAATGTACAGTCAATGATTTATACAGTATATATATATATATATATATATATATATATATATATATATATATATATATATATATATATCAGTGGTGTAGTCAGGACTATACGCATGTATACTCAGTATGCCTACTTTTTTCACTAGCTGTTTGGGTATTATGACTTCAGAGGATCAATAATTGCATATACCCTCGGTATACTCACTTGTTTTGCTGATTAGACTTCCATAATTTATGTGTATTCGCATCCCTTAACTGAATACCAAATGTTTTTTTTTAACTCTCATCTTAATGTGTTACAATTGGTGCATTTTTGTTTATGTTTTGCGCCATTCCCCGCCCCCTGAAGACCCCAGCAGCTGCGAGAAAATTTTGTGAGTTTTTCAAAGTCATCTGAATGATGTCTCGCTGAAACGTTCAGGTAAAATTATAAAACAGCATGGGCGGGTTGGGTGGGTAATAGTACACCACTTTTTTTTTAGGACTACACCACTGATATATATATCTGTACATCACTGATATAATGATTTTCCAGCTTGAAATAATTTCTTCTGAGTGTAACCCTCACATTTATACTACACTGACAATAGCCGCGTTTCCACTATCGCGCCTAAAGCGAGCGAGCCAGGGCGAGCCAAGGCCAGTCGCGTTTCCACTATCATTTCCGGGGCGTAATTGGGCCAAAGCGGGGCTTCCTTAGGGCCAGCGTCCGGCCTTTTTCGGCCCGCCGAATACCTTGGGCCAAGGAGGGCCAACTGGGGCTTCGGGGTGGGGTTACATACAAAGGCGGAGTTTTCCTGTCAGGTAAAGAGGAGACAAGATGCTTTCTTCCCTTACATTTGTTTTGCTATCGCGCTTGATCAACTCACTAAGAAAAATCTGTGTTCGAAGTAAATGCCGCCGAACTCGAATGTCCTTATCCAGGGATCGCTGTCTGGCCTTACACCAACAGACCACAAACAGTAAAAAAGCAATCGCTTCGGTGTTCTCCATCTTCCAGCTCTCGTAGTGATGCCAGGTTGTGTTTGTGGTTATAATTTGAGTTTTTAGTTCCCGCTGAAGTGGGCGGGTTGTGTGACGGGTTGTGTGACGATTCGGGGGGCGTTCTGGGGGCGGTGTTTGCGTGACGCGCTGCGAGCAACTAGCCCGACAGTGGAAACGCGACATGATTTCGGCCTCATTTCTCAACCTCCTGGGCTATTGGCCCGGCCTGGCCCGATTAAAGCCCTGGCTCGCACTGGCCCGATAGTGGAAATGCGGCTAATAATTACACTTTGAACCAACTTTAAACTTTAAATTACTGTATTTTGTGTACGTATAAATTTAATTGAGTTCAAACTATACAAATTAATTTAATCAAATATCAAAAATATTTATTGTGGTAAAGAAAAAAAAGACATTTACACCAAGTAAAACTATTGTTAATATAGAGACACTAAATGGCAGTCCAATTAGTTTGATGATCTGCAGTGGTGTAAATTAGCAAAATACACATACTCAAACTAATGTAATTGAGTGGTTTTCCCCATAAATGTAATTTCCTAAGTTGTTTTAAAAATGTGTGCTTTTACGTTCATTTGAATACATTTTTAGTGCAGTATTTGTACTTTTACTCCACTACTTTTCTTCAACCTGCAGTCACTACTTTATTATTTCTTGTCTATGGGGATTAGAAAAATCAGTCCTGTGATTCCTGTCCAATCAAATCACACATAGAAGGTAAATCGCATCATAATATACTACCTCAAGACGGGCGATTTATAATCGCAGCAAACTGTTTGGAAGCATTAAAAGTGTCCAAGATGTCCAAAATCTTTACACGCATTGACCCAGAGACTGTTTAAATGCATGTCACTGATGAGAAGATGACAGATGTTTACTGTTATGATAACTGAAATGGCCTTAAACACCCAGCAGAAACAAGACGACATGTTTAAATTTCCATTAGTATAGTTAATGAAGAGGATAGATGTCTGCCTAAAGATGTATATATAGATCAGATGCCTATTTTCAGCTTTTCTTTGTTCAAACTAATGATTTTCCAGCTTGAAATAATTTCTTCTGAGTGTAACCCTCACATTTATACTACACTGACAATAATTACACTTTGAACCAACTTTAAACTTTAAATTACTGTATTTTGTGTACGTATAAATTTAATTGAGTTCAAACTATACAAATTAATTTAATCAAAAATCTAAAATATTTATTGTGGTAAAGAAAAAAAACGAAATTTACACAAGCTAAAACTATTGTTAATATAGAGACACTCAATGGCAGTCCAATTAGTTTGATGATCTGTAGTGGTGTAAATTAGCAAATTACAAATACTAAATCTACTGTACTTGAGTAGTTTTCCCAAGAAGTTTAATTTACTATGTTGTTTTAAAAATGAACTTTTACTTTATTTTGAGTACATTTTTAGTGCAGTATCTGTACTTTTACTCCAATACTTTTCTTCAACCTGCAGTCACTACTTCATTATTTCTTGTCTATGGGGATTAGAAAAATCAGTCATGTGATTGCTGTCCAATCAAATCACACATAGAAGGTAAATCGCATCATAATATACTACCTCAAGTTACTAAGTTGTTTTAAAAATGAACTTTTACTTTCCTTTGAGTATATTTTTATATATAAGTATATATTGTTAATTAATACATTAATAAATTATTTTGTTAATTAATAAATACTTTTTAAAAATGCAACGTTTTGTTTGAACTTAAATGTTACCTTTCTGTTTCCAAAGATGTTATTTTTAGGAATATAACTGTTTAATAAAACTGTTAAACTTTCAAATGCACCAAAATATATTATCTATATTCACTGGGAAAGGAATAAAAATATTGATTTTCAAAATGGGGTGCACTGATTTTTGTTGTATACTGTACAGTACACGCTCAGAAATAAAGCTATCCCCTAAAAAAAACACACACATATATATCTTTATATAAGCTTATAAATTATAACCAAAAAATTAAGATTATAACCTTTGGATTTTCTTTAATTTGTCAGTTTTTTTTTATGTTGTCAGATTCCTAAGAATCAATCTAAATCTGTTAAAATCGAATACTATTAGATATAATCCGTTAAAAGATATGAATATGGTATGAATATATCAAGCTGTAGAAAAAGTACAATTATGAGAGGTTGATTTACTTAGAAACAAAAATGTGTCCACATCTAGGATTCTCAAAGGCAGGTGCTCGATCAGGAACAAACACAGTAGCGGAAGGTCGAAAGAAAATTAGCACACTGTCACTTTAGCTCGCAATAAAAAAAATGTAATGTAGCATGTAACATTAACATCATATTACATTAAAAGAAATTTGAGAGCTTAAGTGGCAGTGTGACGATTTTCTTTTGACCTTTTGCTACTAGGTTGATTTATTTAAAATTTGGGGGCAAAATTGAAGCATCTCCATACTCCGCACAATAGATGAATTAATAAGAAGCATTTAAAACACATTGTATGCATGTATTGATATTATTACATAAATCTTGTTTTTATTGGTTTATTTTATGTTTAACTACCCTGCTGAAAAATCCATCTTAAACCAGCCTAGGCTGGTTGGCTGGTTGTAGCTGGTTGACCAGCCTGGTTTTAGAGGGGTTTTGGCCATTTCCAGGCTGGTTTCCAGCCATTTCCAGCCTGGTCTTAGCTAGTCAGGCTGAAAAATGACCAGCTAAATCCAGCTAAAACCATAGCTGGTTTTGGCTGGGCTCCCAGCCTGGCTAGGCTGATCAAGCTGGTTTTAGCTGGTTTTAGCTGGTCATTTTCCAGCCTGACCAGCTAAGACCAGGCTGAAAATGGCTGGAAACCAGCCTGGAAATGGCCAAAACGCCTCTAAAACCAGGCTGGTCAACCAGCTACAACCAGCCAACCAGTCTAGGCTGGTTTAAGCTGTTTTTTTTCAGTAGGGAGCAAATATCAATCACATAAATTTTGTTAGTTCATTTGTGTTAACAGTGTGTAATCCAAATAGACGAAAATGTTATATGCAATCATTCATTCATTTTCTTTTCGGCTTAGTCCCTTTATTAATCAGGGGTCGCGACAGCAGAATGAACCGCCAACTCTTCCAGCATATGTTTTATGCAGCGGATGCCCTTCCAGCCACAAACCAACACTGGGGTACACCCACACCAGTGGTGCAGTCCTTGCTATACTCTCGTATTCTCAGTATGCCTACTTTTTTTTCATGAGCTGTTTGGGTATTACGACTTCTGATAATCATACCCTCGGTATACTCACTTGTTCTGGTGATTAAACGTCCCTAATTTATGTGTATTCGTGTCTATAAGTTGGCTGTTCATTCCGCTGTGGCGACCACAGATTAATAAAGGGACTAAGTCGAAAAGAAAATGAATGAATGAATGAATTATATAAACAATCTTATACTTTTTAACCTCTTTTTAATAGCCCTATGTGTTCCAACTGAGACCATATTAGGACAGCATATAAAAAAGCTGAAGACATTTATAACAAAAGTGTTTGATATGTGTGACAAATTAGATACAGAGCAGCATATTTCTTTGTGCGATTACCAGTAATAGAGATCACACTCGTGCTGGGATCATTTTGTTTCTGCCGCTGATCTGGGCTCCTGTGTGTTCAGTTTATCAGCAGGCGGTGGGGAATTTTCCAGAGATGTTTTCTTCTTGGGATTATCGGTTGGGGAAGAGTGTCACCTGCTGGCTAAATCCGATAAAGACACCATGGTTATAACTGTGGGTTGTGTTGATAGAAAAAAATAATCAGTTTTTCTGTCTAGGCCTATTATAGGCTACATAGTAAAAAAAAAATATATATCCATTAATTAGCAGTTTTCCATATTTTTTGATTCATGTTTTTATTTTTCCCTGTTTATTTCTGCTTTTGAATTGCATTATGGGGGCTTGATCTTCCTTCTAACAACTTTTAACCTATAAAAGCAGATTTTAATGACATTAGTTTAATAGTTTCATGTGCTATATTGTCTGTGTTGTTGTTATTAAGCAACAAAAACTTTGTAATAAACCGCCAGACTTATTTCTCTTTATTATTTCTCTATTTTAGACTTAAATGTCAATAAAGGCCACTTGTTATAACATCAAAAGTGGACAGAGCAGAGATCAACATCCCATAATGCAGTTTGCATGATAGATAAACGGAAAACATATGTAAATATATAAAAACGGACACTGTTAATAAACAAATTCACGTCAAGGCTCTCAGACATTACATGTTTCAGTTTGTCACTCTGCAGCAACGTGCATTATTTTATAGTGAGGAGAAAACATTATAAAGCCACACAGAAAGGAGTCTTTAGCAACGATATAGATGTTTCATCTTCATAAACATTTCATATTTTGACCTTTAACGCATGAGCGGCCATTAGATGGAGACTTCCGGTTTCATTCACTTCTATTGGTTTTTAGCGTAAAAAAGACTGCTCGTTGTGATGCTTGATGTTGCAAAGTGGTACTTTTAATGATTCTGTTTTTATTTTTATGTATAGTCATAAATATACTTGTTTGAAGAGCAAGTTTGATCATTTACTGCCGTTTGTTTGTCAATTCCCTTATAGGTAAGTCAATCGGAAGTTCACGTGCAGGAAAAAGCGTACTTCCGCTTTGTAAGGTTAGTAGTAACTTCATGAGTGTAAAATATTGATAACAGCTTCTCACTTGACTGTCTTTAAAACGGAGTTCATCACTTATACAGTGGCTTTAAGGTGAGTAGGGTAAAGAAATGTGTGGTTATCCTGCTGAAAAAAACAGCATGCTAGTAAAGTATGTTTTGATGCTGGTCTCAGTGCTGGTTTTGCTGGTCTCAATGCTGGTTTTGCTGGTCTCAGTGCTGCTCCTGACCAGCACTGAGACCAGCAAGACCAACATTGAGACAAAACCAGCAAAGTTGTAGCATTTAGCAAGTAAATAAATGCATAAATAAAAAATAAAAGTAAAAGCAAATCTCCACAGCACATGCTCTCATTATTCTCTCAGCTCTGGAGGCTGAAGTCTCCAAACTCATCCTTTCTAATCATCTTACACCTCGTCTCGATCATTTTTCTTTTACCTCCCTCAAGCTTTTTCTAATTCAGTTGTAGCTTCACATCATTAGCACACACCGGTGGCATCTGGCCAGTGGAGGGCGCCCTCATTATAATGGTAATAATTATTAGAAAACATATAAATGGATATGATTCTTTGTGGTCTGTTCAGAATTTATGCTTTCCTTTTACATTTTAGCCCTCCAGTGAACTTTTAATTCTTTTTCAAATACACTGAAAAAATGATTCATTGGATTTACTATTTTTGTTTAAAGATAACTGGTTGCAAACAATTTAGATGGGCTGCATTTTAGCAAACAAATTATGTTGAACATTACTCAATTTAATTTGTTCATATAGAATTTACAGTAACTTACTGGCCAGAAATATTGCGAATCAATATTACAGCAAAAACAGTGTATAAATAAATGTACAGAATGATTTATCTTGCTGTATATGCATTTAAAGTATTGTATAGCTTTACTGTAAAACGGTATTTTTTTACAGCATTTTTAGTCTTCTCACCTAATATTTTTTATACAATAAAAAATATTAACTCGTAATTGATCTATTTGCTGTAAAACAGTTCAAAGTGGTAAATTTCTGTATTGACCAGGTTTCATGCTGACTGATTTATTTTTACTCTATTTCTATTCACAGCAAACTAAAAGTACAGTTTTAATGGCACCAAGAGAATATAGGCCACAAAGCAGCTTGCAACACATTGGCAGTCATTAAAATACAATTCATATTACAGTTGAATACTTTGTAATTTGCTAAATTTATGGTTGTATTTGTTAATGTTAATGCATAGCATAAACAAACAATGAACATTACATTGATTACAGTATTTGTTCATGTTAGTTAATGAAAAAACAGTTGTTCATTGTTAGTTCATGTTATCTCACGGCGCAATTTGGATGTTAATAATGCATTAGTAAATTCATTCATTCATTCATTTTCTTTTCGGCTTAGTCCCTATATTAATCTGGGTTCGCCACAGCGGAATGAACCGCCAACAGATATCCAGCACATATTCTACGCAGCGGATGCCCTTCCAGCTGCAACCCATCTCTGAGAAACATCCATACACACTCATTCACACTCATACACTATGGACAATTTAGCCTATCCAATTCACCTGTACTGCATGTCTATAGTGGAAACCGGAGCACCCGTAGGAAACCCACGCAAACGCAGGGAGAACATGTAAACTCCACACAGAAACGCCAACTGACCTAGCCGAGGCTCGAACCAGTGACTGCGTCGCCCTGCATTAGTAAATTGAATAACAAATTCAAATTGAAATTCTGAATACAATAAATTATATATTTTTAATATATTTAAATAAAAATTGTCATTGTGAGGTGCAATTGGGAGGCTGAAAGGGAGCGTGTGTGCGGAGGGCTTGAATATGCTTTGCTGTATCAAATGGGAGCCTGAAGAACAAGTTTAAGTTTGCTCTCAGTTCACACTCATTCCCTGCTTTCTCATTTGTGCCCTCTGCTGTAGCCCAACACTTGGTCACACTTGGCAGATCAGACAATGAGGATAATCCCAAGCCATCAATGCTGTCCCACACACACACCTGCCTGGTTTTCAGCAGAGGACAACCATGACCTCACAGAAGGTTGGTGCAGCACACATTAAGGCCTCAGTATACTTGAAATAGTATGAAATAGTATGAATGAAATAGTAAAAAAAGAACTGAACTACATTCAGTCAAAGTAAAGTTCTAAATTTGTAATCTGTATATGTCGCATTTTGCATAGACCCACACACACTGAAGAAAATGATTGATTGGATTTATTACATTCTTGTTAAGGTAAGTGATTGCAAAAAAATTATATGGCTGAATTTAAACTAATTAAATGTAATAATTTTCAACTTAATTTGTGTAAATTCAGCCCATATATATTGTTTTTAGTAAATCCAGTGAATAATTTTTAGTGCACTCTCTTATGGCCTGTTTCCACTGAGTGGTACGGTTCGGTTTGGTACGCTTTTATGGCCGTTTCCACTGTCAAAAGGCGTATCGAACCGTACCGGACCACTTTTTCGGCACCCTTTCGAAAGGGTACCAAACACAAGAAAGGGTACCAAAGGGCGGAGCTAGACGCGCAGCTGAACGCTATTGGTTTACAGAGATACGTCATTAGCTTACGCAACAAGCCAGAATGAAAACAAAAAACCCGCCATGTGTAAAATACACAGCCGAGAGATTACAGCGGAATTATATATACATATAATAAATAATCGACATGGTCGATCTGGGCTCAAACAAACCTTGTCGTCGTCTTGATGAACAGCCACAAAGCCATGGAGTAGAGCAGAATCATCCCTGTGCTTCATACTTTTTTACGAGGCAGTCTGAAACGTGAGTGGTTTCGCTTTCTTCCTTGCGTTCGCCGCAATATGTGTTTATATATGTTCAGTTATTTATTAATTTGATATAATTGTAGAAGTTACAGTAGGCTGTTTCGCACTGTCATTGATCTGCAGTTATAATCAACTCATGTTTATAGGAAAGTTAGTAATAAACATTTCTACACAAGTATTTATGTGTGTAAGGCATCTGTTTTGTGAGAAGAGCTTCTCATATGGTATGTGAGCGACCTGTACAGCTTTATTGTAGACATTTCCTTGAGCGAGAATGACGTCGACTGAAACTTTCTGTCATACACCACGCCCACCAAAAGGGTACCCTTGGTAGTGGAAACGCAAGCCTGATAAAGGTGACCCGTACCGACCCGAACTGTACCGTACCAGTCAGTGGAAACGAGCCATTATGGCCAATTTAGTTTATCCAATTAACCTGTACTGCATGTCTCTGTTGGTGAAACATGCAAACTCCACACAGAAAGACCTGCTTCTTGCAATAGGCAACAGTGCTAACCATTGAGCCACCGTACTGTAAATACAAATAAACAGGCAAACTGCATGAAAGGTTTCCTATTTTTGGGTGAAAATGTTGTCGCATAAACAGTTGACCCCTGAAAAATAAGGGTCTAAGCTGAAGGAGAATGAATGAATGAATGAATGAATGAATGAATGAATGAATGAATGAATGAATGAATGAATGAACGAATGAATGAACAATTATTTGAAAATCTAGAATCTGAGAGTTCAAAAAATCCTGAGAAAATACTGAGAAATACTGAGAAAAAAAAAATCAGCTTTAAAGTTGTCTTAGGGAAATGCTTAGCAATGAACATTACTAATCAGAAAGTGAGTTTTGCTATATTTACAGTAGAAAATGTACTAAATGCAATCACATTACATGATCTTTAATTACTATTCTAAAGATTTCAGCATACAAAATTAGTATCACTTTGCTTTGATGGCCCCTAACAAATTTTGTTTCAAGAGTTCACACTTAGCTGATGATCTATCAAAAGCTTGTTTGGCATGCTGTCCCGGGAGAGAGCCCTGAGCTCAAGGGATCCTCGAGCCTAGGGCTCCCTACCGTTTGCAGAGCAAGAGGGGAGCTTGAGCTCGTTGGATCTCAGAACTCCCCAGCTGCAGTAGCTAAGGGACCATGTGAGAAAAAGGGAGCTAGATGAGTACTTGATTTGCAAAGTCTGTTATGCATAATGTATATCTTTGGATGGTGGGAGGAAACCGGAGAACCCGGGGAAAACCCACATGGACTCGGGGAGAATATACAAACTCCTCACAGAAACGCCCACCGGCCTGGTGGGACCAGGGCCGGCAGTGTTCTTGCTGTGGGGCTAACAGTGCTAACCACCGTGCCACCCGATTTATGGTAAAGGAGGAGAATGGGGAGGAAGGGGGTTTATTCCAAACGAAGACTGAAGTGGACTGAAGACTGTGGTTATTTATAATAGCTTAGGACTCATATGATTGGAAGATCATGATTAGCTAATACGAGACCGGCTGTGATAAATCATAAGCACGCGATCCTCTTGAAATTAGTTTATAAATAAACATCACTTATTATATAATGCTACTACAAGGCAACTACAGTAGTCAACATTCGAAGTGAATCAAAAATGTTTTTCAAAGTTGTCCTTGGACAAGAGTGGCTGTTGTTCAATAATATTAGGACAATTTTGGTGAAAGGTGATGATCTAGTACTACTGCAATTCTCATTAGAGCATTAGCACACTGTTAGAGTAGGGTTGGATTTAAGGTTAGTGCAAATTGACACATACTTGCAAAGTTTCTCATATGAATGTCTGTTGGTGGAACAGTATCAGCAGATATTTAGCAGACAGTCTGTTAACACTATAATGACAATTAGTTTGCATGTGTTTGCAGTGTATCTTTGTCAAAAATGCACCAAAAGGGACCATCAAAATAAAATTATGCTAAAAAATAAACAAATTTAACACATACAACGTATGTTGGCTATCCGTTCAAAATAAGACTAGTTTTGTGGTCACATATAGAAAATTCCTCATCACATGTAGTTTCTCAGGTTTGTATTGAAGGGAACTGTTTATTAATTTCTTACAATCACTCCATATCTCTATAAAGACATTGCGCATTTCTGAAGTGTGCCACTCACACAGGTGAGTGGGCTTTACAAACCACCTGTAGAAACACTCATCTCTCCATATGCACCAGACACTTTACTTAAACTCCATCTTCCAAGGACTCAATAAGGAAAACAATTCATACGTCATACTTAAATCTTTCTTTTACCCACAATATCTTGCACAATATTGCTCTGTCTTATGTAAAACTACTTGTATAGTCTGTCTTAAGTTATGTGTAGGCCCACACGGAATCTGTGCGCGCAGAAATCCGCAGATTTTTAGCCCATCATTAATTCTGTTTATTTACTTGTGTAAATGTGTGTAAATCTATATTTATTCAGCTTTTTTTAATGAATTACAGTAATATTATTGAATATTATTACCAAAATTCTCTGCAGAAATAGCAAAAAACGTCCGCAGATTCTATCTGGCCCTATGTGTAAATTTGCTACAAGGTTTTTGTACCAGAAAACTACTTCAACTACTTAAACATTAATAAAAGCCATTTTTTTCTAACTTTTCAATGTTAAATGTTGCTGGAAGAAAGGTCAAAGTCCCATAATGCAATTCTAAAGCAGAAATAAACAGAAAAATAAAAACATGAATCACAAAATACAGAATACCCAATTCCTCTCTGTACAAAAGTGAATGGATGCCTTCCTCTCTATAAAAAAAGAGCAGCGTTTGTGTGCTGAATTATTTCAAGAATTGGCTGATAACGGCCCAATCGTAGAGCGTGCTCTGCAGGCACAACCATATGCTACTCGGCCATCCCCAGTGTTTGGGATTCAATGATAGTTTGTAGAAGAGTGCGCTGGAGCCCAGTCAGCCCATTTCCATTCTGGGATAGCGCTGGACTCGGTGATAATGCACGCCTGCTCAAGCGCTCGCAAGATATTCTCGACACTCTTTCAGCTTTCAGACTAGGGAGATCTTTTCTCTTAAGGGGCTTTCAGGGAGATCTCAGTCAAATTGCTGAAGCTTTGGCAACAGTATATACAATGGGGGAAATAAGTATTGAACACGTCACCATGTTTCTCCCCAAGAAAACATATTTCTAAAGGTGCTGTTGACTTGAGTTTTCACCAGATGTTGGTAACAACCAAAAAATCTATCGATTGTTAGATAAGAGTCTCCACGCCAGATAAATAAGATCAAGGCTCGGATGCCAGATCTTGTCAGGAAATGTCAGTTTCTCCAGGTATTTGGACAACAGGTCAGCAGAGCTTTCTAATATCCAAACCTGTTAACCAGGATTCAAATGAATACTATCAATATTAGAGTTGACTGTGGAAGGAAACCAGAGAAGAGCAGAAGCCGGAGATGAAGTGATGATAATAAATGAGCAGGGTTTATTGAATAATCAGTTGCATGTATTTCGGTGCGCTCTCATACTTCGTCTAAGCAGCACAAACATAACATATGTTATTATACATCAGGCCACAAGACCTTGAATTAGAGACAAACCCTCATATCTCATATCAGTGGAGAGGAAGATTTCAAGAAACACCATCACTATAAGACTAAACAATGGAAAAAGCACTAAAAGCAGAACAAGTAATAAGAAATATATAAAATAAAGAAATGATTGATATAATAAATGGTAAACATAAATTAAATACAATTATGAATCAAATAATGGATGACTACATGAATAACTAAGATTTATAAATTATTATATAGCTATAACTGAAATTATCAATGCAAAATAAATAATAGAAAAAAACAAAACATAATATAATATAGAATTGATTTAATTTAAAGCACACACTGGTTATCATAAGTTTCATATTTTGCACCAAAGATAAAAAAAAGTTATGTGTAATGAAATGACACAGGGAAAAAGTATTGAACACATGAAGAAAGGGAGGTGTAGTTTGGCAGTGAAAGCCCAGACAGCAGCTGAACTCTCTCAGTAGTTCTTCAGCAACCCTTTGCCCTTCCTCAGTGTATATGAATATCAGCTGCTTCAATCCAACATCTATATTAGCAGGAGGATGAAGATGAAACCAGGGTGGACATTTCAGCAAGACAGTGATCCAAAACACAGCCAAGGAAACTCTCAGATGCTTTCAGAGAAAGAAAATCAAGCTGTAGAATGGCCCGGCCAATCACCTGAACCGAATCCAATAGAAAATACAAAATAAAGCTCAGATTTGATAGATGTGACCTACAGATCCATCAAGATTTTGACACTCTGTGAGAAACTCACACCTCAGCAATGCATGTGACTTCATTCTCCATACTGTATTAGAGGATTCTTTAAGCTGCCATCACTGAAAATGCTTTTTATATAAAGTATTAAATACGTTTCGTTAGTTCAGTATGCTATTACACGCAACAATTTTTTTGTTTTGCTTTATTTTTATGTTTTTATTGTTTGAATTTTTACCAAAATATTGTTCAATTCCATATCAACAAGTCCTTTAGAAATAGTATTCCCAAAAAGCATGACGTTTTCAATACTCTTTTTCCCTGCTGTATGTTTCATATGCATTCAGATGTCATGTATTCACACTACGGCATATGTTGATCACATGCATCATGGTGCATTATCCTCCTGGAAACACCGGGTGCTGTAGTAGAAAGAGTGTAATGATAGGGTACGGTTTCAGAAAGCAAACAGATGCATCTGTGTGGGCTATAGGGAGCCCTTTGTGATGGCAGACTTGCTTTCGGCATCTGGCGAAGCATGGCATATGAAACTACAAACAGTCCATCTAACGCTCAAGAGCTTTCATTTGGAAATACAACAATCGCACAGACAAAACAGGCATCGGTAGTGTCTGTAAACCTCTAGAGTGCTGTCTACTCCAAATCATTATGAAAGCTGGAGCTATGCCTCCTTTTATGGGTCGATTAACATCTCCAGTCAATCCGTGCATCAGATATCCCTGCGCTTTCAGAAATAAAGGTACCCAGGCTCATTCTGATTACGTACCCCTATATACAATTATGGAGAGCAACAATTACGTCCAAGGATCTCTGTTTTTTTACAGTTTTTGTGTCTTGAATCCATCAGAGGCCGCTTTTTCAGATCTCAAATTTCTCTCTCAAGTGCCATTCGCGCCTGCTGTTCTCGCATAAATCCACCAGAGGTCGTTGTCGGCTGACTTACTGACTGACCAACCGACTGATCCCCCTTCTCTAAACCCAATAGTGTTTTCAAGAGCACAGACTGACTCGCCCACCCACTTCCCCTGATTTTTACAACGTTTCCAGATTTGAACACACTCTCACCGTGTTATTTACATGTTTATTTTATTTTTTGGCTTTTGTTTTACCTGCTTTTTGGAACAGTTCTTCGCCGGACTCAAACCCTGTCATCGGGGTCAACTCCTCTTTGCGTCTGAAGTCTGCCGACGTACATGGCGAGCTACTGGACAAACTGATAAGAGCAGAAAAGCTGTCCACATGGAAAATGAATGGCACATACCGCACACTCTCAGAAATAAAGGTACGAGAGCTGTCACTGGGGCAGTACCTTTTCAAAAGGTACATATCTGTACCTAAAGAGTCCTTAGTGGTACCTCAAAGATACATATCAGTACCCAAATGCACCTAAAATGTACCTTTGAGGTACCAATATGGACACTTCAGGTACAAATATGTATCTTTTAAAAAGGTACTGCCCCAGTGACAGCTCTTGCGTCCGTGTGCACCGTAGCGTTCGTTTCAAAGACGAAATGCAGCCATACGTGCTTCTGGCTACATAATTGGTGATCCCCAGAAATGTATATAGGGCTACGTTTTCAGAATGAGTATGTTGAAAATCTGTCACTGGATTGGTACTGTACCTTTTCAAAATGTACATTTTTGTTCTTAACAGGTCCTTAAAGGTACATATTAATAGTACAAATGTGAACCTTAAAGTCCACT
This sequence comes from Danio aesculapii, assembly GCF_903798145.1. NCBI lineage: Eukaryota > Metazoa > Chordata > Actinopteri > Cypriniformes > Danionidae > Danio > Danio aesculapii. The sequence continues at coordinate 2,549,716 of NC_079436.1, read as the reverse complement.
TGAACTGGAAGCTGTAACAATTTTTTTTTGCATTGTTTCCTAGCGAAACACAATATTAAATGATAAAACAGTGGGCGTGGCTTGTTTTTTCTACTGCAAGCTGATTAGATAAAGTAGGCATTTCATTCAGAAAGATTGGGAAATTGACGTTAGAAGAGTTATTACAACCTAACAGCAAAGTGCATACACTCTCAGAAATAATGGTACAGGAGCTGTCACTGGGGCAGTACCTTTTCAAAAGGTACATATTTGTACCTGAAGGGTCCACAATGGTACCTCAGAGGTACTTTTTAGGTACATTTGGGTACTAATATGCACCTTTTAGGTACCACTGTGGACTATTTGGGTACAAATATGTATCTTTTAAAAAGGTACTGCCCCAGTGACAGCTCCTGTACCTTTTGTTTCTGAGAGTGTAGAATCACCATGAGGCGACACTCTAGTGCGATTTGGGGAAACAGCCACCAGATGCCGCCGTGACCATTTTCGAATGAAAAGTCCAATAGAACAACAACATTATAAGTCTGTAAAATAAACTATTAAAAGTGCTGATGATTGTGATAGTAAGTGTTGTATTGTCGTCTTTCAGGTTGTATCTCAGCTTTAATGCATATGTGTATCTCAGATCCAATGGACGACTGATCGCTTTCACTCCAAAATGGCGGAATCATGGGGCTGTTGCTGGGCGCTGCTATTGCAATGGAACGTTCTATTGAGTGTCGCATCTTGGTCATTCTAAGCTCTTTGGCCACACCCAATACCTTAGACAGACCTAATCTGAGACTTTAACTGAAAACAAACAGGAAGTGCAACAGAACGGCAAACTGTTGTTTTGTTCTTAATGACATGCACAGATGAGTTGTTCACCACAAAACTAGCAATGTGAGCTAACAAAGTTAATATGGCTAGTTTGGATTTCATTTAGGTACAAAACTGTACCCGACTAATGTACACCTGTGCGGTACAAAAGTGTACCATTTACCCTAGTGACAGATTTTGTACCATTATTTCTGAGAGTGTGGTCGTCTGAACTGATGCATGGTCATCCCAGGGGAATAAAAACTGCTCTCCTAAACAGTCAGGATGATTTTTGGTGTATATTCAAGAACGTAGATGCGTATCTGTTTACTTCTGCGGGGGAAAACTCATTACCTGCTGTTTTATTCGATGAAGCAATCCTCTCTGGGAGCGAATGTGCTCACACACCAGTGGCGCATGCAATTATATGAGTTTTCCTCAGTGAGAATAGTACATTTGGTGGTCTGGAAAATCACAGAGGAGAAGCATTGGGATATAATAATAATAACAACGTTGGAAATGCTGAAAGCTCCCTCTAGATTTTCCCGCTGAGATCATTGGACCCTTTTTCTCACCCTGAGGGAAGTAATCATTCCTGGCTGCTCAGTAGAGTCCACCAAAATCCTCGCTGTATTACAGTTTCAGTAAAGTATGTTTGGGGTTAAGCTAATCCTTCCTATATTGAGCTTGGTCAGAATGTGTAAGACTGTGGCCTAAGTATGTGACAAGATTCCAGCGACAAGCCATGTCTGTCCGCAGCGTTTCTGTCATTGGACTGCATTCCTGTCCAATAATCAGCGAAGAAAGTTTATTGATTTATTTATTGACCAATTAATCCCACTATTGAGCACACAAAAACACTTACCCTATATGATAAATAATGCAAGTAACTTTATTTATTCATATATATTTTATTTATTTATTTATTTATTTTATTTATTTGTTCATTTATTAATGTATTCATGTATTTATTTAACAATTAATCTCACTACAAACACTTACCCTATAATAAATAATGCAAGTAACATTTATTTATCGTATTATTCGTTCATTCATTCATTTATTGTACTGCCTTTCTGTCCAATGATCAGCTAAGAAAGTCATCTCCAACCTGGGGGTCACAACCAAAGATTTATGAGGGGTCACTACAGTTTAAAGATGTCAAGTACAAATGAAAAATATAGCAAATTTGATAATAAAACAAATTATTAACCAATTGACCAATTTTTAAAAGTATATTTAATTACAACTACCTTAAGTAATCACCTTCGAGTATTTACAGTGCTCAACATAAATGAGCACACCCCATTTTAAATATGAATATTTTTATCCATTTCTCGGAGAATATAGGTCATATATTTTGGTGCATTTGAACAGATTGAAAACAGGTTTATTAAACAGATATATTTATTAAAATCATATTTTAGTCGCCGAACTTCTTTAGAAATAGAAAGATGAGACACTCAAATGCATGCAAAATATTGAAAAAAAAAGATGTCAACAGAATTTTATAATTATTTTGTTTCTCTTAAATTTTGCTCTTTTTAATTTTTTTTTATTTAATATTTTTCCTTAACATATACATTTGGGTGTACTAATTTTTGAACGTTATCATACGTTATTTTCTTAGATTGGCTCCAGATTTGGTTTCAATACTGACTAATTTAATATATATGCACAAATATAATATTGTAAAGCTTCCTATAGAAAATATGAATTTAAATGAGAGATTTGTGAGGGGTGAACTCCTATATGTTGAGCAATGCATGCCCTTTATAAGGACCACCTACTGTCAGAAAGTGGAATTACAGTTTCATGCAGACTGTCTGCAGTTTTTGTTTTGTTCGCACAAAAGTCAAAATTAGACTGAGATTTTATGCATCTTTGCAGATATTTAATGAAAATAAACACTGCTTAAATAAAAAAATATGAACCCCATAAATAACTTCACTTCCATAAAAAACCCAAGCAAACAACAATTTAAAAACCAGTAGTTTTTAATAATCGCAGCAACTGCATAAAAATTTACAAAATAAAATTATCGGCATATTTAAACAACAACAAAAAATGTTGGCTGACTTACAAACATAATTTACGAAGATATACTGTATTATTAAAATTGACAATTATGAAAAAAATAAGCAGAGTTTATTTAGTTTAATATTTGCTATGAAAAGAAATCAAACCTAAATCTAACTTGTGTGTGAACAACTAAAACTGCAGACTGCATGAAACTGTAATTCCACTTTCTGACAATAGGTGGTGCTTATTAAAAAGGCATAAATACATGAAAGCAGGGCTGGTGCGTCTATAGAGGCGACCTAGGTGGTAGTCAGAGTAGTCAGAGCCTTCGTATGTGACTCCCCTTGATGCGTTTATCCTCGAATCTTCTTTCTGTTAAACAGAAATTGGGGAAAAAATATACAGGGGGCTAATAATTTTGACTTCACCTGTATATCATCAGCATACACACTCATATTCCCTTTCCCTTTGACTTTGTCTAATGGGTGAAAACAAGGATGCTTGTGTAAATTTGCCTAATTTTATGAAGTAAATAATCTAGGATTAAATCAATAACACTGATGCCAATGATCAAAAAGTTATAAATTTACCGTGTAATGCACTGGAATCCATCCCGCAAAGCCAAAGGTTAAACGACACGCATCATGTCCCAATCTGCTTCATAAATGTTCTGACATGGAAACATTTCTCAGTTGCGTTGGTCACAGCAGATAACCTTAAGTGTGGCATTTTGAGAGCAGCACACAGTCTCTGTCTGTAGTTCAGGGCCTCGGGATCTTATACGCTGGGTCCGGATGTCTTTTAGGAGACCCAGGTGAGCTGTTCTGCGTCAGCGCCAGGGGCAGAAACCTCAGCCCGATTCCAGCTCAGTGATCACACATGCTTGAAAAACATCCTGAAAAATACTGCGCTTAAACCATGAAACTGCACTGCCAACTGAAAGAGAGAAGACGGTTTCAAGATTTACCTTACGACCGTGATTTCAAAGGTATAAAACTGTAAAACTGCTACAGTAAACTCTTTAACCTGATTAACAGTAAATTTCATTAAGATATATGGTGAATAACTGTAAAAAGACTTTCCCAGAACTCCTTGGTAAGTGAAATTTACCTTGATCTTCAGAGTCTAAACGTTTTCTTCCACCGGCTCTTAATGCTTGGTGTTTCCTTCAGGAGCATCAGTGAGGGTTTACATTGTTTACATCGTCTCTCAGTCATCTTCAAAGTAAAAAGATGGATCTCACAATCATACAGTCAGTTTATTTATTTATTTAGTTAGTTATTTGTTCATTCACTCATTTATTAATTTATTCATTTTTTTCCATTTATTTATTGACCAATTAATCCCACTATTGAACACACAAAAAACACTTTCCCTATAATAATTAATGCAAGTAACAGTTATGTATTCATTCATTCATTCATTCATTCTTTTATTTATTTATTTACCAACTAATTCTACTATTATTTATTTATTTCTTTATTTATTTATTTATTCACCAATTAATCCCACTATTGAACACACAAAAAACACTTACCCTATAATAAATAATGCAAGTAACAGTTATGTATTCATTCATTCATTCATTCATTCATTCATTCATTCATTTATTTATTTACCAACTAATTCTACTATTATTTATTTATTTATTCACCAATTAATCCCACTATTGAACACACAAAAAACACTTACCCTATAATAATTAATGCAAGTAACAGTTATGTATTCATTCATTCAAACATTCATTCATCCATTCATTCTTTAGTTATGTATTTACCAATTAATCCCACTCTTATTTATTTATTTATTTACCAATTAATCCCACTATTGAACACACAGAAAACACTTACCCTATCATAAACAATGCAAGTAACATTATTTATTTATTCATTCATTCATTCATTCATTCATTTAGTTGGAACAACATAAAAATGAAGAAACTTTAATATAAAAAAAATCTAGTACGTTTCCATATTTTGACTTCTAGAAAAATAATTTGTGTGCAGGCATGCATAATGCTGAGAGTTTTATTTTAATTTAATTCACAATTTCTTTTAACAATTGTGAGTAATACACTCTGACCCTTTGGTATTTAATGGGATATAAGAGGCAGAAGACTTGTTTTATTACATATATATATATATATATATATATATATATATATATATATATATATATATATATATATATATATATATATATATATATATATATATATATATATATATATAATTAATATTATAATATAAAAATATTATTTTTATTTATCCAGCAGTATAAACAAATAGAAGAAATAGAAAATGTGCTTATCAAATAGCTTATCAAGAACTGCTGCAGTCGTAGTGGGTTTTTGCAGGGCACGTTCATGTCTGGCCATATGGGGTCTGATCTGAGGGTCTGCAGCCGCTTTCCATGGCATTTAAAGGCTGTATTGGAAATGTCCCAGGGCGCATGTCCACCATCTGCTCCAGATACGAACCGATTTGTCTGGCCATGCTAACCTTTGGACTGAAATCAGTGACATGAGCTGCTTTGTCTGGTTTATTAAAGCTTTTTGCACAAAAGTTATTATTGTGAGTGATATACTCTGACTTTTTGTTTTTTGATGACTTATAAAAGGGAGAATACTTTGATGTAATGGAATCTACTTTTAAAGTGTGGATGATAACTTGAGTATTTTTGTCAGTATATAAACGTTACTTACATATTTAAAAAAAACCTGAACACGGCTTTCAACTATGTAGCATTTGTGTTCAGACATGAATGATGCTTTGAATTTTTGTTTTGATTTGTTTTGTTTTGTTTTCATTTAATTTCGATTCATTTTCGTTTAGTTTCTTTTGGTTTTTTTTAATTTCCTTTCGTTTCTTTTCATTTCATTTCGATTCGTTTTCGTTTAGTTTCTTTTGGTTTTTTTTAATTTCCTTTCGTTTCTTTTCATTTCATTTCGATTCGTTTTCGTTTAGTTTCTTTTGTTTTTTTTTCATTTCCTTTCGTTTCTTTTAGTTTCGTTTCTTTTATTTCGTTTTGATTCGTTTTCGTTTTGTTTCTTTTATTTTGTTTTGTTTTGTTTTGGTATTTTTCTAGTTATTTCTCCCATAGGAAACTGAATTGGAAGTTATAGAACAGTTGCAGAAACGAGTGCACTTCCGCATTTTAGAATAAGGTCAATAGCACATGTCTTTGGACTGTAGGGGAACTGGAGCACCCAGAGGAAACCCACACCAACACGGGGAGAACATGCAAACTCCACCTTCTTGCTATGAGACGACAGTGCTAACCACTGAGACACCATACTCAGTTAATTTTATTTTATTTTATTTTATTTTATTTATTTTAATTTTTTATTTAATTTAATGTAATTTTATTTTATTTTATTTTATTTATTTTATTTATTTTAATTTTTAATTTAATTTAATTTTATTTTATTTTATTTTATTTTATTTTATTTTATTTTATTTTATTTTAATTTAATTTAATTTAATTTAATTTTATTTAATTTATTGATTTTTTTATTATTTTTTTTATAGAAAGAACAAATCTAGTTTTTCGTCATTTTTTGCTATTCTAAAAACTCATTATAGAATTGTTTTTGTTATTATTATTATTATTATTATTATTATTATTATTATTAATAGTGTTAGTATTACAATAATAAATATGACCATTTTTAAAACTGCGCTTTGCAACTTTGTTTTGAAATTAATTTTAAACAAACAAACAAATTCAAAATATAAGAAAAACCTATTGCTAAATGAATCAGGCCTTCTGAAAAACAGCAGTGAATCAAACCGAACCTCATCAGAAATAATAACTAAATAATACATTAGATTATAATTAAATAACTTTAATAACAGAAAACAAATAACAGAAAGACATATGAAACCTCAATCTGTCATCCTTAAAAAACCTTAACAAACTCAACCTCCACAAGCTCACAGCAGCAATCAATGAAACATTATTACAAGGGATTACATACAGCAATACATTCCATTCAATAATAATAAAAAGATGCAAAGGCCCATTTAAAGATCTAGACGGTCTAATTTGAGAAATGAAGCGCTCTCTGCACCTTAAAGCGGCTTAACACTGTCATCACATATTGCTCATCTATTTGTTTTTGCGTTTATCCGGGACTTGTGCTGTGCTGTAGGTGGATTTTTATTTTTTTTTATTGTTGGCAGATGGCAGGCGGGGATCAGAGGCTATCTGTTTCAATGACAATATAGCAACTAATGGATATCCCACAATATCGACTAGAACGAAACAGGCTTAGAAATGTGCGCTGCGGTGTGTGTGATAGGAAAATGAAATTGCCGTCTGCCTTTAGATCATCACTGCAGGGGTTTAGCATTGCTCTGGAGGATTACAGGGAGGTGTTAAATAACGTGTGCTGGAAACTATGGTCTTTTTTAATTTTTTATTAATTTATTTATTTTTGCACTGGGCTGGAATGCAGCTTGTTTCCATCTCTGGGAAATGATAATGGCCCTAAAAACATCACAGTTTTGAATAATATTAATATTGAAGTCAAAATTATTAGCGCTCATTTTTCTTTTTCAAATATTTCCCATATGACATTTAACCAAAGTCATGAAACACCAAAACACATTTTTTGAGATGTTGACAGTCTATATATATATGTATATGTATATTTGTATATATATATATATATGTAAAAATATAAATAAGAATTGATTAAAAAATAATGCCAGATTTGCAAGCTGAGCTCTTTTCACAGATTCAACTGACTGTTCAAGAATGTATAATAAATACTGTAGCATACTGTAGTGTTTACGACTGTATTTTGTTCAGATTTACCCTATAACTTTGGTGACTTTTGGCATTGGTGATTTTTTTTTTATTATTTGTAAACACAGCGACTAGAATTTCCTCAAGACTATTTAAAGTACTTTTACTAAATGGTTCAAAACACTATCACTATAAATTACTATAGTATTTTCTTTATATCAAGTGATTGTGTTGATCAAACTGCATGTAAAATTCCACAGTGTGTCCATTTTCTTTATATATATATATATATATATATATATATATATATATATATATATATATATATATATATATATATATATATATATAAAATATATTTTATTCAACAAAAAGTGTCAACAAGAATTAATATAAAACTAAAGCCAGATTTGTAAGCCGAGATGTTTTTACAAGCAGACTCAACTCACTGTTCAAGAATGTGTGCAATAAAAAAAGCAAATATTAAAACCATTGCTGAAAGATGCATTTCAGAAGCCAGCGAAAATGTTTTACCCAGCATTGAATCTGCATATATTCATCGGTTGCATTGCACGGTGTGGACGCGGACCGCTGTGAAACCACCTTCTGCCAACATAAAGCACAGCACTCAATGCGCGGCTTGTGCGAAAGGGGCGGGGCCCGCGTGTCGAGGTGTAATGAAACCCCAGAGACCGTGAGCCAATCAAATCGCTCCCCCTTCCCCCGTAAGCCAATCAGAGTCTTCCATTCTGTTGGCTATACCTGCCTCTTTCACTCTCCGCTTCAATATGTACTACAGCCAGAGGTTCAGTGAGGGTTACCGACGTGTTCGTGTCTGGAGGCGTTATGTCAAAGAAGACAACTTTCCTTTTTATTGATACATAACACTAATATTATGTTTTTCATCAGAACCCGACGTCAACGGATTTGTTTGACTTTACTTTGTCAAATTTGTATGGCGTTTATCCTCACAATGCGGCTGTCAGATCCACATCTGCCTCAAAACTAAAGCGCATGTCAGTTTAGTGATTGACGTGAAACTTTATGTTGGACTCGTACGGTAATAGAAGCACGCTTTGAGTTACTTTGTTATAAAAGAAGCGAACTTTTAGCGTATTGAACACATTTGCTCTTGAAGTATAGCAGTGTCAGAACTATAATTGTGTGTATTTAGCTTACATTTAACACATCAGTTTCCGTTAAGACCGTTTTAACCGTTACTTTTCGCCGTTTTTGAATGAGAAAATGAAGCAGCTCTGAGTCTTGAGGGACACCGCTTTATTATGCCGCTGTTTTACCTCAGGGCTGAAGGGAAATTTAAAAGACCTAAAAATAAAGTGTCGGTTTCTACTCCACAAAGAATCATTTGAACTTCCTACCGCAGAAGAGAGAAGGACATAAATAGTTCTGACATGTGGATGTAATTTCAGAAAAAAAAGAAAGAAAAGGCAGACAGATAAAATAAAGAGAAATAAAACGCGAGCGGGAGAGAGAGAGTGGGAACAGTTTGAATCGCGCCTGCAGAGCTGTGACAAGGAAAAAGCCGTGAGAGAATATTCATATTTTTTTATATACCAGCGAACGATGTACTAATGGGAGGGGAGGAGATGGAAGCGAAATGACTGGCTCTTTGAAGGCACTTAAACAGACGTAAACACCAGAGAAACCCCATTTAAAACTGACAGCACATTTGCGTCAACTTGCGTCGGGATGGGAGCCACGCTGATCGTACACACTTTAGGTTTTCTCTTCTGCGGCACCTTGCTGAGTTTCGTCTATGGTCTGGTAAGTTTCTTTCTTTCTTTCTTTCTTTCTTTCTTTCTTTCTTTCTTTCTTTCTTTCTTTCTTTCTTTCTTTCTTGTCATGAAAGTAATGCTCTTTTTTTTTGCTGTGTTTGTTCTTAATGATGTGTCTTGCTGACTTTCAACACTTATTATTGCATGATTGTCAAATATAGTGGCAATTGAAAAGATTTGGTTGCGTTTAGGGGTACCGCTAGCCATAGGGGGTGCCACAGTCTCCTCTTAATTCATCAAGCTTGTCTAAAAGCCTTGTCTTGAGAATTGATGCTCGCAGACGTGTATTCACTGTAAGGCACGTAGACTGAAGGTGCTGTCTGTTGTTAATGCTTCATGGCTCACTGTAACATCCTTGTACAGTAGCTACCATCATATAAATCTAATTTAGTATATACTTTATTTTTACCTATGCATTGATAATCATCCTCAGAAATAAATAGTGATGTGATGCGGGCATCTAAGAGAGAGAAAGAAGAAAAAATATATGTACATACATTAACATTTTCTGTATTTTTTTTTATTAATGTCTATTATTATTATTATTATTATTATTATTTTATTATTTATGTTTTTTTTTGTTTTTAAATTCTGGGATCTTGATCTTACATCTAACAACTTATGATGTAAAAGTGATTTTTATTGACATTTCTTTTGTAGTTTGATTTGATTTATTGTCTGATTTGGTATTGTATATATGCTACCAAAACCTGGTAATACACTGAAAAAATAATTCAAAGATGGTTCCTTGGATTTACTAAGTTTGTTTTTAAATGAAAGTGGCTGTAAGCCATTTATTTGGGCTTCATTTAAACAAACAAATTAAGTTGAACATTACTAAGTTTAATTTGTGTTTAAATTCAACACGTATACAAACATACAAATTGTTTGCAATAATTTTTCAGTGCCAGTACCTTTTTCTATTTTACAGACTTAATTATCTATATATTATTTATTATACAATATATCGTTTCAAACCACTAAAACTTTAGTAATAGTCACTTTTATTAAATGCACTCAAAATATTTTTTGTTGCTTGTTCAAACTAATTTAAAATGAGTTAACACAATTCTTGAGATTTTGTTGGGGCAACTTAAATATTTTATGTTAAATCCACTTAAATTTGTAAACTTAAGTTAACTTAATTAAAATTTGTTGTCCCAACACAAAACGATTGTGTGGAAGCTAACATTTTTTACAGTGTACAAAGTTGAATTTTCATAATTCACTGAAAAAAATTGTTCAAAGATGATTCCTTGGATTTACTCAATTTTTTTTTACGTTAAGTGATTGTAAACAATTTATTTGGGCTGAATTTAAACAAACAAATTAAGTTGAACATTGCTCAATTTAATTTGTTTGTTTAAATTCAACACAAATAAATTGTTTGCAACAGTTTTGCATGCAACACTTTTTTCAGTGTTGAAAGTCGACAGCAGAAACCAACATCTCATACTAATATCATAATACAAGCCAGCATAATACATAATACAAGCCCATAATATCTCATAGTCCAATTCACAAATATACAAACAAAAAAACTGTAAAATTATGAAATACGGAACCTGTTAATTAAAGTATAGTTATTATTATTTAAAACAGGCATGCTTACTTAGTGATGTAATGTGGCATGTAAAGGATTCTGCTTTTTACACATCATCAAATATGTTGCATTAAGATTTAAACCACACAAAACTGAAGCTGAAAATTGCAATTTGTCACAGCATGAACAAGAAAGTTGTGCGTTGTCTTTACAAGATAATGAAGATGATACAAGAAGATCAATATGTCAACAAGCAATTTATTCTCACTCTCGAAGCTGTTAAAAAACTGTTAACAAATGGGTACATGTTTTTTTTTAGTTGCTTATCTTATATTCATTATTTTCATTATTTTAAATGTATATATGTACTGAATATACACTGAAAAGTATTATTCAAAGATGATTCCTTGTATTTTTTTAAGTGGTTGTAAACAATTTATTCGGGCTGAATTTAAACAATCAAATTAAGTTGAACATTACTAAATTTAATTAGTTTGATTAAATTCAACACATTTAAATTGTTTTCAACAATTTTGCAGACATAATTTTATTCAGTGTATTTGCATATATTCAGTTTTATATTTACAAAAAAAAGTCATTCTTATTTGAGCACCAAACCACATGGCCACCCTCAGGGCCGGTCTGTGGGTTTCTGGGGCTCCGGGCAAGATCATGGAAATAGGCCCCACTAATATTGACATAAAATATTGGTAAAGCAAAAGTAAAGTTTGAAGTAAAACACCCACAAATAGTTTTAGCTAAAGTTTGTGTGAGTCTGGGGCAGAAACGGACTATAGTTTAGGTGTGATCACTACACTGTAAAAAATATCCGTTTAACAGTTTCCATATTTTGTGACGTTTTTAGTTTATTTACGGTTGTGAATTGCATTATGGGATGTCGATCTCTGCTCTGTCGACATTTGATGTGTAAAATTCAACTCTACAGTTTAACAAAGTGACTTTTATTGACATTCTGTATAAGCATATGTATAAGAAATGATAAAGATAGATAATAAATAGAGACAGAGAGAAATAAGTCAAATAAGAGAAATGTACTGGCAGGTTTAATATACAGCATCAGCCCAGACTATGTCACTTTAAACTATTAAAAATGTTCATAAAAGTCACCTTTTCAAATTTTCAAGGTTAAAAGTTGTTGGAAGAAAGCTCAAGGTCTCAAAATGCAATTCAAAAAGCACAAATGAATTACATTATTCAGAAATTTTTTTTTTTACAGTGTAGTCACAATATTTCACTCTTTGTTGTTATATAGACTTTTATCACTTCACCTAAATAGTGGTGTGACAAAATACTGAAAGTGAATAAGTCATGTAGAAATTAATGTTTGAGTTCAAAGAAATTGCTTGTATATTAATTGGATTACAGAATGATTGAAATTCCATGTCAGCTACTCGCATAACTACACATTAAAAAGCCTGTAAGCGTTATACTTCACTAAAAGATAATTCTTTTGTAAGTATTAATTTCCCATGTGTTTTTTTTTTCATGTTTGTTGCATGTTTTTGTCTTTATATTCATTGCTTAGATTATTTTTGAGAAAACGGGACAACTTTGGCAACAGAAGCACTGTTTCTGCCATATAAACATGCTTTAGAAGCAGAAATACGACTTTGTGGCTTTTTGGGATGCTTCTCTGAGACCTCTTTTGTGAATTTCTGACATATCAAGCATGTTTGAGGAAAGTTAAGTAGGTGAAAGTCGAATCTGTGCATAATAATATGGTAGTCTACTTATTGACATCCACAATGCATGCCTGACATGAATACATTATGCAGATTACCAATACTTTGATTATGATGGATGTCTACAGTTGATATACACTCACTGGCCACTTTATTAGGTGCACCTTACTAGTACCAGGTTGGACCCCCTTTTGCCTTCAGAACTGCCTTAACCCTTGGTGGTATAGATTCAACAAGGTACTGGAAATATTTCTCAGAGATTGTGGTCCATATTGACATGATAGCATCACGCAGTTGCTGCAGATTTGCACATCCATGATACGAATCTCCCGTTCCACTACATTCCAAAGGTGCTCTATTGGATTGAGATCTGGTGACTGTGGAGGCCATTTGGGTACAGTGATATGAGTACATGGCGTGTTATCCTGCTGGAAGTAGTCATCAGAGATGACAGGAGATAGTCTTAACCATGTGTACATGCCTAAATGCGTTGAGTTGCTGCCATGTGATTGGCTGATTAGAAATTTGTGTTAACCAGCAGTTGGACAGGTGTACCTAATAAAGTGGCCGGTGAGTGTATATTCATAGCTCTTTCGCATTTGTTTTTGGTTGTTATGATCACTCACTGTGGTTTGTGTGTCAATTGGCAGCATTGGTGTTTTGTGAATGCGTAACTACAGTAATATATCAATGGCATTTTGTCAATGGAGAACAAAAGAAAAGGCTTGTTCAGCAATAACTATACTACAATCATTATGCATATCTCCCGGTATCCTCCAAGAATGTTGGAGCTTAAAAGTTAAAGGAATTTACTGCAGAAAAACCCACCATAAAAGCATTACAGATGAGTGATGGTGAACTGCGAGTTTCCATACAGTCTATTTATATGAAGATCAGAGGAACTTAAGGCTTTAATCTCTGAAAATGATGGCACTCCATTAAGGCAGGCGCACATTATGCAAAAGATAAATATGAAGTTTATAATGCAGCTCGTCATGAGACACACAAGAGCCAATAGGGTTTCACAATCAAAGCTAACATAACAAGTCTGCAAATTAAGAATGTGATCAAAATTTATGCTGTATGGTGGATGGAGTTGGTAATCATTCGTTTTAGATCTGTTATATCATATTAAACGGTTGTTTGGCATCAAAAGGCATGGAATATATTTGTATATTTATAGTAATAAAAAGTATTTCTGCCTATTGTTTTTGTCGAAGCAAATAATCTTTTCTAGCTATCGCAACTTACTACATCAAACTGGCTAAAAATAGTAAGTTAAGCTTTATATACATTTTTACTTGTAGGTTAATGTAGTTCATTTTGTACATTCTGACTAGTTGTATCTGTTTGTTTAATGTTGATTGATTGGGTTTGGCATAGGGTTAAGTGGTCAAAACGCATACTGCTAATAATGCAGCTCGTCATGAGACATACAAGAGCCAATAGGGTGTACCTAATAAAATGGCAGGTGAATGTATGTGTTTTTGTATTTGTATATTTACAGTAAAAAATCTATTTCAGCCTAATGTTTTGGTTGAATCAAATTAACTTTTCTAGTTATCTCAACTTACGTCAACAAAAATTAGTAAGTTAGACTTGGTGTACATTTTTTTTTAATTGTAGTTGATGTAGTTCATTTTGTACAGTCTGACTAGTTGTATCTGTCTGGTTAATGCTGATAAATGATTGGATTTGGGGTATGTGCTCAAAATGTACCAGTAGTTTAATGCACTGTAAATAAACAAGTTTGATGATTTACATTGAAAATCAATCATACATTAACAAATTATCAAGAAATGTTCTTTTTTTTTTACTTGGTGATTGCTCTGGTGTTTAAAGTGCATGGTTAGGCTTTTATTCTTTCTATTATAAAAGGCTTCTAAAAATAAATATTGCTTTCTATGTTTGCTTTTTATGATTTTCATAGCTTTATTAGATCAAACCAATTTTACCCCTTGAAAATTGTAATATATCAAATTAATGTAATGTTGTTAATGTAAATGATTGGTGCCAAATAAACTATTGTAGAATGTAGAATTTTTAAATATTATTAGACTGACCTGAAGTGTACGCTGAACCGAATTGTCTCATTATCCTAAGATATTTTCGTTGTGTAAGGCCCGTTCACACCGGGACGCATTTTGCTCCCGTTTTTCGTCGACAATTAACACCTCCTGACTAAATAAAGGGCGCTAATGTGATCGTACACACCAATCCTTGTGAAAAACACGTAAAATCGTCATTTTTAAAGAAACGCCTCATGCTAGTTTTTTTTTTGTTTGTTTTGACGTCAAAACCTTTTTCACCAAACATATTTGTTCACATGAACAGAGCTGCTGACACCACTTGAAGGCGCTCTGTAATATGAGCTGCTTATTGCACTGGTGTCAGAACAAAAAGTGTTGTATGATAAACAAGACAACGTCTATATTGCTTATTCGAATTGCCAGTAAACAATGTGAAGGATTTTAACAAGTATATCAACTTTTTCTCTTCTTCGTTTGTGTTACAAGCGAGTGTCAGAAGCTTAAAGTTGTGTATTGCCACCCTGTGGACCGGGGTCTTTCTGTTTTTCATTAAGCGCCATCTAACGTGATTTTTGCACACTCTTCTGCTCGACGCCAGTGAAAAACGTCTAAAAAACTCAGTGTGTATGAGCCTTTACGCTGTGTTTTGGCATTAATTGTTTGCATTTATTATTGCATACATTAACATATCTTCACAAACATTCAGTCTTGGTGCATATAAAATTTAATTAAGTTACTTTTATAATGTATTATGTATTCATTTCAAGATGAACTGCACTTGGGCTACACCAAAATCACACTCTACATCCAGATTTCAATTAATTAATTAATTTCAGTTCAACAGATGAGACCGAACACTTAAGTCTGACCTGTATCTAAAAGCATGTCTTCAATACTTCACACATCTCATTGACAGAAAGAGGAAGTCCTCAGTGATAGATAACCTTTAGATGTTTCCATTTCTTTTCGTTAATTAAATTAAGGAAAATAGATTAAGTGTGGATCAATTCATATTGAAAAAGTCTGGGTAATCAATACTGACTATGAGGAAACAATCACTTGGCTATAGTTGATGGTGGTTGAATAAATCAAATGTGAACCTAGAGCGCAAAACATAGTGTCAAGTGTCAAAAAAATTCAATAAATGATATGCATACATCAACTAAAAGCTGAGTAAATATGCTTGTCATTGTTGTGGGGGTGTTTTTTTGAGGATAGGACAACATTTGGCTCAGATACAATGATGTGAAGGTTGAATTTTTTTTTTTTTTATAATAATTTTTTAGGAGTTTTTCACCTTTTATTGGGAAAAGATAGTGGAAAACAAACAGGAAAGCATTGGGAGCAGAGAAAGGGGAAGGATCAGTATAGGACCTCGAGCTGGGAATTGAACTTGGGTCGCCGTGAGCACAATGGTGCTAAATGTCAGCACACTTGGCTACGTCGGTGCCAATAGCCTAGTGGTTAAGACTTTTATTTCAGTATGTTGATGTACTCCCAATTGAAACTGAATATTGAGGAGGGGGCAGGGCTACTTAAACTAGCAGTGAGAGACGCATGGTTAAGGTTATTGATATACAGTTGCTATGAAAACCCTCGGGTTGATGTCAACAGAAGAACCACTTCAAACGATCAGACTTTAAATGAAGATTACCAAAACAAAAATTTTTATTCAAATTACAGATTAATTCATATAGATTAATTATTCAGTTCAAGATTAACAATGTGAGGTTGCAAAATAGACATTGTAAAATTTTGTTTTTAAAGCTGAATATTTTTAAAGTTATTGATTAGATTAAACGGATATATTTAACTATTTATTAATTAATAGTTTTTATATTTTTCGTTCACAGTTCAGTGATTGTTGTGGGTTAGTCATAATTTTGTCAGATTTCTTTGTTTTTCCCATGGATTTTTTCAGTAAGGTTTAGATCATGACGCTGGGCTGGCCATTTCATTTTTTTTTCCCCAAAGATTTGAGCTTCAATTAAGGCAAGAAAGGAAAACCAATGTTACCAAAGGAGCTTCTGATATACATTTGCATTCAATATGCTATGTAGCTTTATTACTTCTAGTGCAAAAATCCACAAAACCATGACATTTTGTTACCCAAACACACACATTCTGTCATCGATTACTCACCCTTTACTTATTTCAAACCTTTATGAGTTTCTTTCTTTTGCTAAACGCAGAAGAAGATACTTTGAAAAAAGCTGGAAACCTGTAACCATTGACTTCCATAGTGTTTGTTTTTACTACTACTAACTGTTATGGAATTGAATGGTTACAGGTTTTGAGCTTTTTTTTCTCCAAAATATCCTCTTTTATGTTCAACAAAATAAAGAAACTAAAAAGTTTGGAATCACTTGAGTAATAATTTTCATTTTGGGGTGAACTATTCCTTTAAATTTAAAATGTCACAAGTATGTTTATATCTAGGAATACATTACTTCCGGAAAGCATTCAAAAATCTTTCAAAGAAAGACAGGGTGGAGATAAACTTGGACAAATTTTAGATAGAAAATTTTACAAAGCTTATTCCCACTCAAAAATTA
This sequence comes from Danio aesculapii, assembly GCF_903798145.1. Lineage (NCBI taxonomy): Eukaryota > Metazoa > Chordata > Actinopteri > Cypriniformes > Danionidae > Danio > Danio aesculapii. The sequence continues at coordinate 2,532,517 of NC_079436.1, read as the reverse complement.
AGTTTTGAAATATTTAGTATAGAACATTTACCAACATTACCAACATGAGCTTTACTTAATATTTTAATGATTCCTGGTGTAAAAGAAAAAAATTATAATTTTATATTCTATAATTGATCATTTAATGTTTTTTGGCTACCACCAAAAATATCCCCTTGCAAATTAAGACAAATGTAAAACCCTGCATAGTCTTAAACCAGTCTCAAAGGGCTATTCATACAGGTTTTTCATTTCTAATGCGATACTTTTTCATAGTTTTTTTAATGTAAATATTAAATATATTAAAAAAGAAAGAAAATACTTAAGATCAATGAGTGAATCTTTCTTTCTTTTCACTGTTTAATTTTCAATAAGGATAGACAGCAAGCATTGCCGCATTGTTTCACTATCTTACTTTTTAACACTGAAGAATCTTTTCAATTCTACACTACTGTGTATTTAATTATAACCTTCAATAGGCTGTGATTAGATCAGTAAATGACAATATTAACTAAATCACAGATTTAAAGTCAATTTATATTAAGAATGACTGTAAAGATAACCATAATAATAACAACTTTACTTGTGCACAATTATGCTTTGTTTATTATAATGTGGTCTACCTCTTTAAATCCTCAAGCTCCTTAAATCAGAACTGTCAGTGTTTTTATCATTCATGCACACTAAAAAAGGTTCATTGGATTTGCTAATTTTTTGCAAATAGTTTAAATGAGCTGAATATTTGAATCTGAATTATTGGACTCATTTCTCTGGCACTGGCAGGCCTTGTATTTGACAAGCATGCATGTGCATTTTTAAATTATAATTATGGTTCTGTACAGTTATACACAGTTATGCAAAGTTTGAGAAATGGAAAAATGCACATAATTGTAATGTAAGTTATGCACTTGGAAAGCAGGAATTCAATAAGCAGCAAAGCACTGCATCTCTTCAGCTATATAGTGAGCTACGAAAAACCAAGTAAAAACCCATCGCGTGAATCAGTGGGTTTATGTCTTGTCTTCTTTACCTCCACTATCCATCGTTTCTCACACTCTGGGCTCTATTTTAACGGTCTAGGCGCAAAGTCTGAAGCACACGGTGCAAAAGCTTTGAGGCATGTCCGAACCCACTTTTGCTATTTTAAGCATGGAAAAATACGCTCTGCGCCCCGGCGCATGGTCTAACAGGGTTGAGCTTATTCTCTTAATGAGTTCTAGGTGTGTTTGAGCATAACGTGCATTAAACCAATCAGAGTCTCATCTCCTATTCCCTTTAAGAGTCAGTTGCATCACGCCATGGCGCATTTGCTATTTACATGGTGGACTTTGTAAGTGTAAAAACTGAACGCTTCACTAGCGAGAAAACAGTTAAACAGAGCATCTGCAGCGCGAGGATAAAGAATGAGCCTCCTCCATACGGCCTCTTTACTTTACTTTTGCTCTTTACTTTACTTCTTTACTTTGGTGGAGTAAGAAAACAGTGGAAACTCACTCCACTGAAGACATCCATTAGCCGACATATTTAATTTAATTTGTTAAGCTCAAAGATTTGTGTCAAAACTATTTCTAAATTCAGTTCTAATCTCCAGCAAACGAATAAATGAACAATAATAACGAAGTGTGGTCAATAAACTGAGTTATATCCAAACACACGTCCTGTTCTTATGCCCTATATGGTAATGCAGACGTCTTCAAAACCCTACAGGTGGACAAATCTAAACTTGTTTTTATTAAAATAAATATGCATATAATAAATAAAACTGCTAATAATAATAACATTATACAAATGCAAATTATCATGAAAAAAACTTTAAAAAGTTGGTCAATTTCAGTTTCTAAAAATAGCAACGCTCCAACAATGCGCTTTAACACACCTTCTTTTTACACCTGAACACCCATGAGTCCACAAAGTGGTGCAAATGGATTTGTTATTTAAACAACATGGTTAAAAACATGAACATTACTGTTGCGCTGGTCTGAAAATAGCAACAAATCACACCATACACATCTTGCACCTTATTGCGCCGGGTGTATGATAGGGCCTTCTGTCTCTCTGTGTGTGTAGCATGTGTAGATGGTGCATAAGCCCCGCCTTCCACAGAAAGCAGATAGCAGCGCAATTCTTTTAACAAAACAATACTTGTTATATTATGTAGCCTAATCATCTTAAATTTCTGTGTATATAATAGACAATATTTTGCACCTCCAAAATGAACCGCCCTCATTTTCATATATCACAAGAGGCCTAGACTCATGTTCAATTCATTGAGTGAAAATGTTTGAGAAAGTTATCAGATTATTATAATTTTCCCAAATATTTGTATTATTATTGTTTTATTGCTTCAATTTTTACCACATATTGAAACCCGAAGAGTACAGTATCATCAGCAGTCAGCATAGAGACCTCAACATATAATGAATAAATGAAATGCACAAGTCTCTTCACACACACACACACAGCTTTGAATATCATGGACTGCCTCCAGAAATCTTGACAGGCAAAATGCTTCTCGCTGAAATATTTGTGCTAGCTGTGTCACCTATTTAGCTGGCTGTAAAACTGGCATTGAGTTACTCACACTCCAACATTCTTGGGGTGGAAAAGGTGGGGGAAAATCCTCGCGAAAGGTCAAGGGAAGTCAAGTAAACAATATTTTCTTGAGTCAAACACTGCCTTTACCACACCATTGAAGCCGAGGCCTTAACTATTAACACACACGTTATGAACTCTGAGGGATGAACTGTTGCCAATACACGCCGTATGTCAGTTATCGTCTCTATCATCCAGAAATGAAGTATAGCACTTTCTCTAGAGGTATTTTCTTTTCTCTTGCTTTCATCTCTAGCAAGTAATATTCAACTCTCAAATAGGAATGTTGACTTCTTAGTGGGAGTACGTTTTTGTGTGCACTGATCTTGGTCTGTTTGTTGTGTTAGATTTAATGTGTAGAGGTGGAAACCTTTGCAAACATGCAAAGGTAACATTAACATGCACTGACCCCCAGTCACCGGTGCTGCTTTCTTCTCATTGATGTTTATCCTTAACTGTGAACGTTTTGTAATTAACTTAGTCTGCCTTGCACAGGGGGAAAAAGTCAGAAAGGAAGGACAGATGTTCTGACATACAGATCTACATTACACAAGCATACTCAATAGTGCACATCTTTACCATATCCATTCATAGAACTGTATTGTACAAAGTCGCTGAGTGATATTTGCATTTCCACTATGTATGCAAATGCATCTATTAAAGGGATAGTTCGCACAAAAATGCTAATTTCACACCCTCAAAACTTTTAAGAGTTTCTGTCTTTTATATTCCAGATATTCTGAAGAAAGCTGAAAAGTGTTGACATCCATAGTAAGAAAAACAAACACGGTTAAAGTCAATGGTGACAGGTTACTTCAGTATATCTACAGTAAAGAATAAGTCCAAAATTGGAACAAGTGAGTATATGATGACAGAATTTTCATATTTGGGTGAACTCTTTTAAGGTCAGCACTTGAAAAGTAAAATCTGCATAATCTTATGCTTCGTTTCCCCTTAGTGATACACTTCAGATTTTTTTTTATACATAAATACGTATGTGTAAATGTTAATAAATAAACTTTCTATGAAAAAGATTTTATGTCAGCTACAGCTCAGTGCTAATGCGAATTACTGAATCTCTGTAAATATATAGCCAACACTAACTGACAAAAGTCTTGTCGTCGATCCCAGTTGTAAGAGCAACATATAATAACTTGACTTCTAATTGATCATTTGGAAAACTGGCTGAATTTTTCAGATGAATCATCTTATGAACCCCAATCATCACAAATACTGCAGAAGACCTACTGGAACCCACATGTACCCAAGATTCTCACAGAAATCAGTCAAGGTCAAGGTGCTCCAGGATTGGCCAGCCCAATCACCAGATATGAACATTATTGAGCATGTCTGGTGTAAGATGGAGGAGGCATTGAAGATGAATCCAAAGGATCTTGATGAACTCTGGGAGTCCTACAAGAACGCTTTCTTTGCCATTCCGGATGACTTTATTAATCAGTGATTTGAGTCATTGCAGAGATGTATGGATGCAGTCCTCCAAGCTCATGATGGAGTCAGACACAATATTCATTCTGTTTCCACTGCAGCATGACCACATATTCTACACTGGACATTATTGAAGGTTCAGTAACCAGACTTTAGTCTAAGCAGAGTCAGACATTACTGTCTTAATGAAATCATTCAAAATGAAGGCATGATCATATTTTATTGTGGTCAAATAAGCGTAATCTAGAGGCCTTTTTTTATTTATGTTTACACATAAATATTTATGTGTAAATGTTAATTACTAAACTTTCTAAGAAAAAGATTTTATGCTGCAGTTCAGTGCTAATGTGAATTACTGATTGTCTGTAATTATATAGCGCCTGTCTAAAAAATAAAATAAATGAAACAAAGCCTGTATGAACACATAGAGACCCTTATAGTCTCTGAAATGTTCACAGTCACATAAAAAATGACCCAAAATATACAGTACATCTAGCTCTTATTTGATTACAAAAACAATATTTACATTCCATAGAAATCTTTATTTTTTGTAACCTCTTGTTGGAAAATAATTCCATCATTCCAAGTTCAAAATAGTCAAAAAGCCAGCGGTAATTATTAAACACAACAGTTTATTTGTGTTTTAGGTTGCTGAAAGACTCATTTTAAAGAAAGAAAAATATTCAAGAACAACTGATACCACACATATGCAGTAATCATTCATGGCCGGGGCCTTATAAACATGTATAAAGAACCCTTCAGAATGAAAAGATATTACACTTCATATAACACTTGTTCACCTGTTCACTTTATGTCCCTGCAGTTGGAAAAGCCTTTTCTTTTCTTTCGTTGCCATAACTGTCTCTTCTTAATTCACCATTTACTCTGGACAATTGGCACCATTATATGGAGGAACTCATGTACGTACACGTTTTGTGAATTAGGCAGAAAGTTTTCGAGAGAAGTTCAACTGTGTGTATAAATACAAAAAAGTTCGCAATTATTCAAGCCAGGCTAATTATTGATACGTACCCCTATATACATTTCTGGAGATCTCGAAATACGTCCTAGGAGCTACGTTTTTTTTTTTTTTTTTTTTTTTTTTTTTGCAGTTTTTGGTTTCGTGAATCCACCAGAGGCGTTGTGTACGCTTTTTCAGATCTCAAATTGTTCTCACGATAGCCGTTTACACCAGCTATTCTTGAGTAAATCCACTAGAGTCATTGTCGACTGACTGAATGACGGACCGATAACCGATTTACTTCTTTATTTTATTTTTTGCCTTTTGTTTAACCTCCTTTTTCAAACCGTTTTTTGCCGGACTCGAACCCCGTCATTTCCTCTCTGCATCTCAAGTCCGCCAATGTAAATGGCGAGGTACTGGGCAAACTGGTAACAGCGGAAAAGCTGTCCACATGGGGGTAAGCTGACAGCTGGTAGCGTGAAAAGAAACAGAAGCCATCGTTGTGTCATACCGCCCGGTACATTTACATTTAGTCATTTATCAGACGCTTTTATCCAAAGCGACTTACAAATGAGGACAAGGAAGCAATTTACACAACTATAAGAGCAGCAGTGAACAAGTGCTATAGACAAGTTTCAGGTGTGTAAAGTCTAAGAAGCAAAGCATTAGAAAATTATTATTATTTTTTTTGAGAGAGAGTACAGTTAGTGGTATAGCCAGAGAGGCAGTTACAGATTAGGAAGGAAAGTGGAGACTAAACAGTTGAGTTTTTAGTGGTTTCTTGAAGACAGCAAGTGACTCTGCTGTTCTGATGTAGTTAGGGAGTTCATTCCACCAACTGGGCCAAATGTGAGAGTTCGGGAAAGTGATTTCTTCCCTTTTAGGGATGGAACCACGAGGCGACGTTCATTCACAGAACGCAAGTTTCTGGAGGGCACATATATCTGCAGAAGTGAGAGCAGATAAGAAGGAGCAAAGCCAGAGGTCGCTTTGTAAGCAAACATCAAAGCTTTGAATTTGATGCGAGCAGCAACTGGCAGCCAGTGCAAACGGGTGAGTAGCGGAGTGACATGTGCTCTTTTAGGTTCATCAAAGACCACTCGTGCTGCTGCGTTCTGAAGCAGCTGAAGAGGTTTGATAGAATTAGCTGGAAGCCCGGCTAGTAGAGAGTTGCAATAATCCAGTTTGGAGAGAACAAGAGCTTGAACAATGAGTTGAGCTGCATGTTCAGATATGAAGGGTCGGACCTTTCTGATGTTATAGAGTGCAAATCTGCAAGATTCCGTAGCTTTCCTTTTAAAGATGAAATGCACAACGCTACATAATTCGCACTCTCCAGAATTGTATACGGGAGTACGTATTCACTGTGTTGCAATTATTAGTTTTTCAACCAATGGCGCACTTTTGAGACAGGATTTCTGATTGGCTGACCAATAGTGGATGGAGGGAAACCTGTTTAAAAACAGTAGTTATTATTTCCGAACTACACAGAGATCTGCCAGGGCTCAACTTTAGTGTTCTGGAGACTGTGCAGAAAGCAGTTAGAGCCCTGTATCCCGGCAAACACCATTACTCTACAAATGACACCTTGGTTTCTCCTATGTAGTGCTTGCAAGGTTAGAAAGGATGGATTTGGTAAAAAAAAGAAAAGAAAGAAAGTCTGATTGCAATCATGGCGATTTGTACCTAGTAATAGATGCACAAATGTAAGAGCCAATCAGTGGGGATTCTTCCTGAAGGTCAGAGCTGTCAAAGTAGCACCAAAAACACTGCTGATAAAGTAAAGCACTGTCAGATTCTCAGCCCTTTAAAGCAAATCCAGCTGAAGCACACGCGAAAGACTGTGATAATAGATCAGACCAAAATCTTTGTTCCGTGTGAAGAGCTGGTCAATTCATTCACAGTCTTGTTTGCGTAGCTGTAGTGATTGATGGTGCACTATTGGAAATTCCGTTCAATGACAGATTCTAGACCATACATCTGCAAAAGATAGCATGGGAATTATGGGAAAAACTCATTTTTTTGAAACATGGTTCTGCATACTGTATGAGACGCTTAAGAAGACTATTGAAATATAAAGCGCTATGCTTTCTGTTGCTGTAAATCTGACACTACATTATGCAGGCCAAAGATAATGCAATTTGTTTGTGTATAGTGTTCACTGGGATGAATCTCAGCAAGAACAAACAGAAATCAGGTATGCATGAGGAATGGTAAAAATAACACTCAGCATCATAAACAGACCATACAATATGACTTTTAGATATTGCATTGAGAATTCGCTGGGGTATTGTTCAGTCACAATAGATATTTCTTCTCTTATTTAATTGTCACAGTGGATGTATCCAGGAATATGCCATTTCCATCACCCTTCTTCTTACCAGAAACTTTCACTCATTCAATTTCCTTTGGAATAGTCCCTTTATTTATCAGTGGTCACCACAGCGAAATGAACCGCCATCTATTCCAGCATATGTTTAAAACAGCGGATGCCCTTACAGCTGCAACCCAGTACTGGGAAACACCCATACACACTCATTCTGACACACATACACACACACACTCATACACTGTGGCAAATTTAGCTTATACAACTCACCTATAACACCTATAATGTCATTAGTCTGTGGGCGAAACCCGAGCACCCGAAAAACGACAGTGCTAACCACTGAGCCACCATGTCGCCCCTCAAAACGAAAATACAAAAACAAATTCTAATAATAATACATCCTAAATAAAGAAAAACATAACAGAATATAACAAAGAAATGCAACAAAACAGCCAAAACACTTGAAAACGTCATGTAAAGAGCCCTTGAGAAAAGCTCTGATGCATCATCAATGTTCTTGAGATGTTCAACATCTGGATCTCTCAGCGAATGTCAGCAAGGTTTGACTGGAAATGACATTGGTGATGGCTTACAGCTACAGGGCAAGTCAAACCCACATGGTGGAGACTGGAAGAACCCATTCACTCCTTCAGATTTATCTTGTTTGCTGTTTTTTTAATATTTCCCCAGAACAAGCTTTTGGTAGGCTACAGTTTTTGACAGGAATAAATCGTGCATGATCTTGCATTATTTCTTATTGTGTGTGTATGTGTGTGTTTTGTATTCCCGGCAGAGATGTTGTGACTCTTAGTTTTGAAATGTAAAGCAACATGTAACCCCTGTTGCCCATTTGTCTTGCTTTTTGACATGCCAGCAAATAAACGTTACCCCAGACAGTCATGTACTGTGAAAAGCACTCTGTCAAATTGTGCACTGCCTCATCGGCTTACTGATTAGGGATGTATGAATTCAGTTTCATGGGTTTTTCTCATAACACACCCGCATACTCAATAATTGACACACCTACACTGCAAATTCGATTAGTTGAGTAAATCAATTGCCTTAAAATGGCTCAGTGGTTAGCACTGTCGCCTCACAGCAAGAAGGTCGCTGGTTCAAGTTATTTTATTTTTAGATATGTTATTGTTATTTTATATGTTAGTTTTATTTCTTTATTTTGCATTATTTTTATTTCTTTATTTTCTTAATATTTAATTTAATTTTGTTATTTATTTTTATATATTTTTATTGTTATTTTTTATTTTAATTTAATTACATTTTATTTTTTATTTCTTTATTTTATTATTTTTCATTTTATTTCATTATTATTTTGTATTTATATTATTTTTGTAGATTTTTATTGTTATTTTTTTATATTATTTTATTTCTTTTATTTCCTTTATATTATTTATTTTATTTCTTGTTTCTTTTTTTTATTGTTAGTTTTTATTTTAGTTTAATCTCTTTATTTTATTTTATTATTTCTGTATTTTCTTAATTTTTTATTTAATTTATTATTATTTATTTTTATTATTTGTATTTTATCATTTATTTAATTTTTATATATTGTTATTGCTATGTTTATTTTAGCTTCATTCATATATTTTATTTTATATTTTTTATTTCTTTTTCTTATTTTTACATTTATTTTATTATTATTTATGTTATTATTATTATTTATTTTTATTTATGTTATTATTTTATTTTTATTTATTGTTTTTATTGTTATTTATTATTTTATTGTAATCTCTTCATTTTACTTTATATTATTTTTTATTTCTTTATTTTCTTAATTTTGTATTTAATTTTATTTAATTGTATTATTATTTAATTAATTTTTTTATTTTATTTTTTATTTATATTTTTACATATTTTATTGTTATTTTTAATTTAATTTTATTGATTTATTTATTTTATATATTTTATTTCTTTATTTTCTTATTTTTTATATAATATTATTATTATTATTATATTTTTATTCACATTATTTTCATATTGTTATTTTTAATTTCATTTATTTATTTATTTTCTTAATTTTTTATTTAATTTTTTGCAATCTTACATAAAGTAGAATCTGCATGGAAACATAACAACATTTAACTATTAAATGTCCAATAGAAAAGAGAAAAATAAAACATTGTTGCTCCAAAACAATCAGTGACAGTGCCTAAAACATATGCTGGAGTAGTTGGTGGTTTATTCCACTGTGGCGACCTCTGATAAATAAGGGACTAAGCCGAAGGAAAATTAATGAATGAACTAATAGATTTTTAGACCTCCCTGAATGACCTTCTGCTGTAAGACTTCAGTGTGACCCTTCATTATTGACACCTCGGCTGAGTGTGAAGTCTGAGTGCTGGGTCAAAGACCAGCAAACATAGTGTCCTCGGTGTTATTCTGTGGACAAATATGAATTCAGCTGAGTAGCGAAGTAACAATTTAGTCATGCGGCAGACATTAGTTGCATTCCGCAGCTCCTGAGATGTTACATTTCCTCTTTAATAAATGCAGGAACATTGTGAGTCACTTGGTCTAGACTACATTTTCTATAACAAGGCATGATGGGTGACCCACAGAGATTGGGCTTTTTTAAAGATTGTATCCGAATGGCTCACCTTAACTATAGAGTACACACAAATAAATCTTTGCCCTTTAAATCAGGCTGCGTAAGAAGTCAGTGGTGCTCTTGGATGCTTTTGTCTTCACATAAACAAGCATAAAGGAAATTTGAACACATTCACATAAACTGACAGGATTTTTTTATTCTGGAGCAGGACTTCAGGAGAACCCCACAAATGTATTGCTGATTTCTGGATGCTCTCTATTCATTAGCGTTTCTCTAAAAAACAACTGATGATTTTTTTTTTTCTCTTGGAAATTGAATGGTTAACTGTTGTTATGTTTCTATGTACTGTGTTTACATGTTTCCATTGTACTTTATGTGCATAAATAAAATAAAATATAAATAAAACAATAATAAAAAAAGAAAATAAAGAAATTAAATTAAAATAAAATAAAAAAATATCAATAAAAATATATAAAAAGAATATAAATAAAATAATAATAATAACAAAAACATAATAATAAAATAAAAAATAAGAAAATAAAGAAATAAAAAAATAAAATAAAATGAATAAATGATGATAAAATAAAAAATAACAATAAAATATATTAAAATAATATAAATAAAAATAAAATAATAATAACATAAAATAAAATTAAATAAAAAACTAAGAAAATAAAGAAATAAAAAAATTAAATAATAAAATAAATAATTAAAATAAGAAATAAAATAAAAAATAAGAAAATAAAGAAATTAAAATTAAATGAAATAAAAATAAAAATAACAAAATAAATTAAATAAAATAAAAAATAATCATAAAAAATATAAAAATTAATTAAATAAAAAATAATCAAATAAAATAATAAAATAAGAAAATGAAATTAAAATAAAAAGTAACAATAAAAATATATAAATAAAATAAAACACAAATAATAAATAGATAAATAAATACAATAATCTAAAATAAAATGAAAATAAATTAAAAATAGCAATAAAATAGAAATAAACAAAATTAAAATAAAATGAATAATATATACATAATAAATAATAATAACATAAATATTAAAAAATAAAATAAAATGAAGAAAAAAATATTATAAAACAAAGTAAATGAATGAAATAAAATAACATATAATTAATAACATAAATAATAAAATAAAATAAAAAATCACAAATAATCAAGTGATATCTAGTGGTAATAAAGCAAATGGTGAAATGCCACTTTAGCTCTTTTTACCACAGTAAATGAGCCTCTGAGCGCTAGATGACACACAATAAACTCTGTCACTGAGAACAACATGTGTTTCAACATTGATGTTGCTTTTGGCTCTTAAATGTCAGTTTTAGTCTTTGTGGTTGTTAAGAACTTTACTGGACAGCAAGAGAGTCCATTTACCCCCTAAAAATGTTTCAAAGAATTATCTCAGCATTTATTCACCCTCATGCACCCCAGATGTTTATTAGTGTTTTTTATTTCAAGGTCGAACACAAACAGAGATTTTTATAGTCCATCCTATGCAAATGTATGGTTTCCTCAACATGACCATTCGAAAACCACAGTTTTTGAGTTTTTTTAGGGACAACTTAATTGTTTTATGTTGAATCAATTTAAAATAGTAAAAGCCATTAAGTTAACTTAATCAATTTGAGTTGAGACAAGATGAAGGAATTGTGTGAAACCCTGCATTTTTTACAGTGTAAGAATTCAATTTATGAATACTGTAAATACACTGTAAAACATGCTGGATCCCACACAATTCGTTCGTGTTGTCGCAACACAAATCGATTAAGTTAACAAATTGAAGTGAATTGAACATAATACAATTAAGTTGTCCCAAAAAATCTCATTTTAAATATGTAGTCTGAACATCTAGCAGAGTAATTTGTTTGAGTGTATCTTTCATAATTAAATTTGAGATTAATAAAATACAATAAATGGAAAATTTAATAAATAATATAAATAATTCTCGTTAACTTCCGGCCGCTACCATATCTGATCTAGCAACAACCTTACGTACACACTGCTGGAAGTTTATAATGGACTGATATCCTATTTTTACACCACACTTGCACGCACACAGTGCTGAGTCTTGTTTGCTGTAACATTTCTAAGCGCTCCCTTGTCTAGTTTTGCCATGCTTTTGTCCCTTGCCATGTTTATTGTTTATGTTTATTTGCCGTCTGAATCGACCATTTTGCCTGTTAACACGACTACACCTTTGAATTATCCTCATGTAGTGGTGGGCAGAGCAAGGCCTCATGAAACACTGAAACAGTCGAAGAAAGTGTGTCAAAGCTTCGAAACATTTTGAAACCCTTCTCTACAGTGATACCTAGCTGTAATTTAGTTTGTATTGCTCTTGAACAGCTTCTGCAAAGAAACGGGTACGTAACGGTTATGTAATTGAAAGGTACAGTCTAGATAGGATACAGCTGCAGATACGCACATCAATAATTAATAGTTTTACAGTATTGTGATAGTTATGTTTAGGGTTGGGGTCGGAGTAGGCGTTAATACGCTTTATTATGTAATTTAATAAATAACTAAATAGTACTCAGTACAACTAGTGTTTATACATTTCTGTGATGGTTGGGTTTAGAGTTGGGGTAGGGGTAGACGTTAATAAAATACAATAAATGGGAAATTGAATAAATAATATAAATAATTCTTGTTAACTTTCGGCCGCAACCGTATCTAATCTAGCAACAACTGTCTCGAAACGCTTCTGAAATGTCCGATGCTTTAAATAGCTTTAGTCACCTGACCTGGGTGCTTTGAATACTTTTAGTCATGTGACCTGGTGTTTTGGAAAATACATCGCTGCAGTGTTTCAAATCATTTTCACTTCGGGAACTCGACACTGTGTCGAATCGGCAGTTTCACGTCAGCCATCTCCACTGTTAACACGACTACACTTTTGGATTACCCTCTTGCTTCTGTTTGCTCCTGCTTTGACCATTGCCTGTCTGACTTAGACTTAATAAACTGCATTTGGACCCTCGCCACCGTTGTCACTCTGACTTCATATGTTACAGTAGGTGGGAAAAGTATTAATATTTCAAAGAAAAAATCCAGCAGATGAGTTCACATTTGAAAGTCAATTACTGTCAGGTGATTAGTAATTCTTCCAAAATGTGCGAAATGTCATCTAAATATTATCTCTATATTTTATTGTTTATGATTATTGAGAGGAATTTATGTAAGTATGTGTATGTGTGTATGTATATATATATGTAGATATATAGAATAATATCTATATACAGTTGAAGTCAGAATTATTAGCCCCCGTTTATTGTTTTTCCCCAATTTCTGTTTAACGGAGAACAGATTTTCTTCAACACATTTCTAATCATAATAGTTTTAATAACTCATCTCTAATAACTGATTTCTTTTATCTTTGTCATGATGACAGTAAATAATATTTGACTAGATATTCTTCAAGACACTTCTATACAGCTTAAAGTGACATTTAAAAGCTTAACTAGGTTAATTAGGTTAACTAGGCAGGTTAGGGTAATTAGGCAAGTTCGTGTATAACGATGGTTTGTTCTGTAGACTATCAAAAAAATAAATAGCTTAAAGAGGCTAATAATTTTAAACCTTAAAATAGATTTTAAAAATTTAAAAACTGCTTTTATTTTAGCCGAAATAAAACAAATAAGACTTTCTCCAGAAGAAAAAATATTATCAGACATACTGTGAAAATTTCCTCGCTCTGTTAAACATCATTTTGAAAATATTTAAAAAATAAGAAAAAAATCAAAGAGGGCTAATAAATCTGAATTCAACTATATATATTCGTTCGTTCGTTTGTTCATTTTCCTTCGGCTTAGTCCCTTTTTTTCATCAGGAGTTGCCACAGCAGAATGAACCACCAACTATTCAATACAATATGTATTTGTTTAGCTTGCAGTATATACTTTACATACTGTATTGCAAATAGCTTGCCCAGTTGACAATAGCTATTTACTGCACACACATCATAGTCACATTAGTTGGATAGAAAGCAAGGCATGTACTAATCTTTGAACTGATCCCTTGATTTTTCCTTGATTTGTGTTTTCTTTTTTCCTCTTCATCTCACAGAACATCAGAAAGGCATGTATTTTCATTAAAAAGAAATAAAATATCCACAAGGTTTTAAATAAAATACATAACAATAATTTAATAAGGAACTGTTTATGGTTAGGGCATAGCACTGCACTTATTGCAAAGAATATTAATACTATTTTGATAGTAAATAGTATTAATCTCTATTTGCACCTAACATAAATAACATATGGCTATTGTTAATTAACATCTAATTACTGTTTTCTCTTAGTGACGTCTTCCTCTAATAAAAAGTGTTATTTTTTTATTTAATGTAAATACTGTCTATTCGTATCAACTGCCTTTTTTCTTCCTCCTGCAGCTACTAACAGCTTTGGAAACTGTCTGTCTGTAAAAGAATCTCTTTCCATCTACTGGAGATTAATTGTAACGGCTGCTTTTCCACATTTATTTAGTCACTTTTAATCTCTTCTTCCCATTTGTTCACATTCAGGCTTCACCACTGCTATACTCAGAAGTGTTTATTTTGGAATATTTCATACAGTTAAATATGGAGTTATGAGCAGCAAGTTGCATACTGACAAAATGAACTATTCGATATGAAAAAATGTGTTGCTCACCTAAATTTTTAAGTTGAACCAATTTAACTTTGCAACTCACTGTAACTTACATCAATTGAGCTGACTTAAACATCAAGTTAAAATTAGTTTGACTTAAAAATTAACTCTCTAAATAAAGTCAACTTAACATTTTTAATAGTGTATAAATATATACAAAACATATTTTTGGTTTGCTTGATAAATTAGCAAGCAAACTAACCATCATGTATGATAATTAAAGGTGATAAATTTTAACATAAAGTGTCTCTACAAGTATTTGAGAATTTACATTATTAACCCTCGTTATGATATATCTATTAATAGACAGACAGTATTACTTAACTGTATTATAAATAATTTTACAAACATTTGCATATTAGTTAAAGAAATCACTGTTTATGATTAATATAAAAACTGAATAAATATACTATACATTCACACACATTTATATAGTACAAGTAAACATAGATTTCATATGGGCCACCCTATAAGTAATTATATATATATATATATATATATATATATATATATATATTTATATATATATATATATATATATATATATATATATATATATATATATATATATATATATATATATATATATATATATATATATATATATGCACACACTCACCAGCCACTTTAATAGGTACACCTGCCCAACTGCTCGTTAACACAAATTTCTAATCAGCAAATCACATGGCAGCAACTCAATGCATTTAGGCATGTATGGTCAAGACAAGCTGCTGCAGTTCAAACTGAGCATCAGAATGGGGAAGAAAGGGGATTTAGGTGACTTTAAATGTGGCATGGTTATTGTTGCTGGTCTGAGTATTTTAGAAACTGCTAATCTACTGGGATTTTCACGCACGACCATCTCTAGGGTTTACAGAGAATGGTCTGACAAAGAGAAAATATCCAGTGAGCGGCAGTTCTGTGGGCGCAAATGCTTTGTTGATACTAGAGGTCAGAGGAGAATGGCCAGACTGGTTCCAGCTGATAGAAAGGCAACAGTAACTCAAATAAGCACTCGTTACAACCGAGGTCTGCAGAAGAGCATCTCTGAACACACAACACGTCCAACCTTGAGGCGGATGGGCTACAGCAGCAGAAAAACACACCAGGTCAACTAAGAACAGGAAACTGAGGCTACAATTCACACAGGCTCACCAAAACTGGACAATAGAAGATTGGAGAAATGTTGCCTGGTCTGATTAGTCTCCATTTCTGCTGCCACATTCAGATGGAAGGGTCAGAATTGGTGTCAACAACATGAAAGCATGGATCCATCCTGCCTTGTATCAACGGTTCAGACTAGTGGTGGTGGTGTAATGGTGTGGGGGATGTTTTCTTGGCACACTTTGGGTCCATTAGTACCAATTAAGGATCATGTCAGCACCACAGCTTACCTGAGTATTGTTGCTAATCGTGTCCATCCCTTTATGACCACAGTGTCTCCATCTTCTGATGGCTACTTCCAGCAGGATAACGTGAATAAAGCCTGAATCATCTCAGACTGGTTTCTTGAACATGACAATGAGTTCACTGTACTCAAATGGCCTCCACAGTCACCAGAACTCAATCCAATAGAGCACCTTTGGGATGTGTTGTAATGGGAGATTCGCATCATGGATGTGCAGCCAACAAATCTGCAGCAACTGTGTGATGCTATCATGTCAATATGGAGCAAAATCTCTGAGGAATATTTCCAGTATTTCCTTGTTGAATCTATATATATATATTAGTTTTAAGCTATTGGGATAAACAGCTGCCACTATTATTTGCAGTAGCACTTGTTGTTGATGCAAACAAATGGCAGCTCTTTTCCCTAAAGTACGATATGAAAAGAGGTCTGTGGGGGCAGGAGAGAGACTATGGTAAAATCGAGCTCAGGTTCAGTCTGTGCAATTGAACCAAGTATGAATAAAACAATAAATGCACACAGCCAACACACTAGGATCATTATCTCGGAAAGTAGGAGGCAGTTGACTTTTAGCTGTACTTCTGTATAGACATGCTATTAAAATGAAATTTCTAGCTTTTTTTTTTTGTCTGGTTGAGATGATGTGTGCCATATGTGGGAAGCTGACAGGTTTCAAAGGGAAATGTACAGAATGAGTGTAAAAAGAGGAATTCAGATACTAGAGAAACATATCAAGATGCTTAAACAACCCTATAGGGAAAACTTGTCTTTGCTGGAACCTTTATTTTTGTCATATGACACTTGTATAATTGCATTGAGCTGGAGATGTAGGAAGTGAAAGCCTCTTCGTGCATTCATAAATTAGCTTTTTTATATCGTATATCTCCACCATAGTTTTAGTCCTCAGCCTCGGGGCCAAACTCATTATGAGAACCAAAAGAAACTAAGTATGTTGTGAAGTCTTATAAGCGTCCCAGATGTGGTCCTGGTTGTCGTCAGCTATGACACATTTACACAGTATAAAACAGCTGATTCTTGTGCCCTGATGCCCTTTTGTCATTTATGATTAATCAGAACGCACTGTTTCAGGTGTTCTGGAGATCCTGCAGAGTTGCTCGCCAAAGCTAATCAAACACAAATGAATCATACTAATCAAGATCTGACGATTACTAGAAAGCTACAGGTAGGTTTTTATCAAGGTTTGATGGAAGTTCTGCAGGGCTGTGACTTTTCGGTGGCCTAAAAGTATAAAACTTTGCATTGAAATATGAACGTGTGCTAAATGGCTGAAAATGGCGTGCGCAAACAAAAATTGAGATCTATAAAACCTTGTGTACGCACATCTGCACACACTTTATAAATCACAGTCCACCTGAGAATCTGCAAATGTGGAAAAGCCTTACATATTGCTCTTTACACGCCCACTTTCAACCTTATATAGTCAATGCAAATCACCTCATGCATATTAAAATGAGCCCCAAATTAAAGAATAAAAAATGCCACCATTTTATAAATGTTTATTAAATACAGGAATTGGCCTTACATTAATATACCCATGATCAAAACATCACCACATGTTGTCTTTTATTTTGTAGTCTAATCTTGTCTTTCGGTTTCCTGCCTTCCTGTCATGTTTTATTTTTTTTTAATTCCTGTGTCCTGTTCCTGATTGGTCGTCTTAGGCTTGAGTCTAGTTCACATTGATTGTTTCATGTCATGTGATTGCTAATGTTTGATATATATAGCCCTCATGTCAACTTTGTTCCTTGTCTAGTGTTGTTTCATGTAACTCTTTTGCTTTGGCTTGGCTTGGCTTGTTTTGACTTGTTTTTCGGCTTGTTTAGTGTTTTTCGTTTTCGGCTTGTTTAGTGTTTTTCGTTTTCGGCTTGTTTAGTGTTTTTCGTTTTCGGCTTGTTTAGTGTTTTTTTTCGGCTTGTTTCGACTTGTTTTTCGGCTTGTTTAGTGTTTTTCATTTTCGCCTTGTTTAGTGTTTTTCGTTTTCGGCTTGTTTAGTGTTTTTCGTTTTCGGCTTGTTTCGACTTGTTTTTCGGCTTGTTTAGTGTTTTTCGTTTTCGGCTTGTTTCGACTTGTTTTTCGGCTTGTTTAGTGTTTTTCGTTTTCGGCTTGTTTAGTGTTTTTCATTTTCGCCTTGTTTAGTGTTTTTCGTTTTCGGCTTGTTTAGTGTTTTTCGTTTTCGGCTTGTTTAGTATTTCGTTTTCGGCTTGTTTAGTGTTTTTCGTTTTCGGCTTGTTTAGTGTTTTTCGTTTTCGCCTTGTTTAGTGTTTTTCGTTTTCGGCTTGTTTAGTATTTCGTTTTCGGCTTGTTTAGTGTTTTTCGTTTTCGGCTTGTTTAGCGTTTTTCGTTTTCGGCTTGTTTAGCGTTTTTCGTTTTCGGCTTGTTTTGTGTTTTTCGTTTTCGGCTTGTTTAGTATTTCGTTTTCGGCTTGTTTACTGTTTTTTGTTTTCGGCTTGTTTAGTGTTTCGTTTTCGGCTTGTTTAGTGTTTCGTTTTCGGCTTGTTTACTGTTTTTTGTTTTCGGCTTGTTTAGTCTTTCGTTTTCGGCTTGTTTAGTGTTTCGTTTTCGGCTTGTTTAGTATTTCGTTTTCGCCTTGTTTACTGTTTTTTGTTTTCGGCTTGTTTAGTGTTTCGTTTTCGGCTTGTTTAGTGTTTCGTTTTCGGCTTGTTTAGTATTTCGTTTTCGCCTTGTTTACTGTTTTTTGTTTTCGGCTTGTTTTGTGTTTTTCGTTTTCGGCTTGTTTAGTATTTCGTTTTCGGCTTGTTTACTGTTTTTTGTTTTCGGCTTGTTTAGTGTTTCGTTTTCGGCTTGTTTAGTGTTTCGTTTTCGGCTTGTTTACTGTTTTTTGTTTTCGGCTTGTTTAGTGTTTCGTTTTCGGCTTGTTTAGTATTTCGTTTTCGCCTTGTTTACTGTTTTTTGTTTTCGGCTTGTTTAGTGTTTCGTTTTCGGCTTGTTTAGTGTTTCGTTTTCGGCTTGTTTAGTATTTCGTTTTCGGCTTGTTTAGTGTTTCGTTTTCGGCTTGTTTACTGTTTTTTGTTTTCAGCTTGTTAAGTGTTTTTCGTTTTCGGCTTGTGTAGTGTTTTTCGCTTTGTTTAGTGTTTTTCATTTTCGGCTTGTTTAGTGTTTTTCATTTTCGGCTTGTTTAGTGTTTTTCGTTTTCGGCTTGTTTAGTGTTTTTCCTTTTCGCCTTGTTTAGTGTTTTTCCTTTTCGCCTTGTTTAGTGTTTTTCGTTTTCGGCTCATTTAGTGTTTTTCCTTTTCGCCTTGTTTAGTGTTTCGTTTTCGGCTTGTTTAGTGTTTTTCGTTTTCGGCTTGTTTAGTGTTTTTCGTTTTCGGCTTGTTTAGTGTTTTTCGTTTTTGCCTTGTTTAGTGTTTTTCGTTTTCGGCTTATTTGGTGTTTTTCATTTCGCCTTGTTTAGTGTTTTTCGTTTTCGGCTTGTTTAGTGTTTTTCGTTTTTGCCTTGTTTAGTGTTTTTCGTTTTCGGCTTATTTGGTGTTTTTCATTTCGCCTTGTTTAGTGTTTTTCGTTTTCGGCTTGTTTAGTGTTTTTCGTTTTTGCCTTGTTTAGTGTTTTTCGTTTTCGGCTTATTTGGTGTTTTTCATTTCGCCTTGTTTAGTGTTTTTCGTTTTCGCCTTGTTTAGGGTTTTTCGTTGTCGGCTTGTTTAGTGTTTTTCGTTTTCGGCTTGTTTAGTGTTTCGTTTTCGGCTTGTTTTGTTGTTTTGTCTTGTTTTTTTGCTTGTTGTTTTGTTGGGATTTGGCTTGTTTAGAGTTTTTTTCTACTTGTTTTTTTGTGTTTTGACTAGTTTAGTATTTAGTTTTGGTGTTTTTTTGTTTTAGTTTTTTTGTGTTTTGTTTTAGGTTTTGCCAAACCATACCATGTATTATGATTATGTTATGCGTTTATTACATTATTGACTGTGCTTGGGATCTTAAACTTGCCTTCAGTGGACTACCCCCTTACAGGTGAACTAATCCTTCATGTTTACGTGTTTAGCACTTTTCGCTAAAGTCATATTTTATGTACATGCAATAATAGTTTAGACAGAATAACATGCTTTTTATGGCTTTGACTCAATCGATTTGTCTCAAAAATGTTTCAAGGCCGCTCTGCATTCTTTAACTCCCAGGTTGACAGAGTAGTGTTACCTTGTGAAAATTCACAGCTATGAACTTTTGCTTCTCCACTTATTTATTTATTTTTTTCAAACACTTTCCTTTTGCTTGACCTCGCTTTCTAGTAGCAAGAGGAATTTATTTGGATTAAAAAATAACTACAAAGACTACATACAGGGATTGGACAATAAAACTGAAACACCTGGTTTTAGACCACAATAATTCATTAGTATGAATAGAATAGCCAATCATAAGTCTTTATAGCCACATGTTTCTGTGGGGGAGTGGTCTGTACAGATTTGCTTGTTTATTTAGGCAATCCCTGTCATTTGGTGACTACTGTGTGGCTGGATTGAATTTGGCAGGAGAAAAAACAGCACATCCCATCACAGGTCATGTCCTTCCAGTTTCGTCCTCCAGCATTTGCTCAGGTTTGGTCTCTGTTCTTCTAGTGTTTATAACTGCGTCCTATGGTTACCATGGAAACAGCCGTAAAGGAGATTGGTGGCAATCTTTGCACATGTAAAGAAAGTAGCAAACTAGAAAGTAATGGGACAGGTCACTTCAGATTTTGTTGCTGATTTGACTTCAATTTAAACTTCAGCAAGCTGTTTTTGAGATTTCAGGATTCCCCCATTCATTTAAATAGGGCTTTGGTCTTGGATGAGCTGCTCGAGGGCGTTGCAAAATATATCGGACTTTCCTTGAAAGGGACTTTGATAACCAGCAGGCCTCCTGGATCTGCTTTCTGGAGGTTTACAGCCGCTTCACCAGGCGGCACCAAACTCTTGGCGAACGCTGTGTGGCTGTGAAGGGGTGCTGAGGGCTTGGCTGGATGGGGGATTCTTAAAAGGACCTTTATTAGTTTCATTGCAAACCTCAGGAGCTTATGGGAGTTTGTAAGTATGCGCTGCTCGAGATTTTCCAGCCAGCAGTCTCAATGCTGCTCGAGGAAAAATACTAAGCAATTCAATATTCAGATAGCAGAAAGGCTGGGTCCTCTTTAAATGCAAAAGACCAGACAGCTTTTATTTGTGTGTGTGTATATATTTAGAGTCAGAATTATTCGCCCTTCTGTGATTTTATTTTATTTTTATTTTTTTTATTTTTTATTTTATTTTTTATTTAATTTTTTCTCTTTTCTTTTTCTAATATTTCCCAAATGATGTTTAACAGAGCAAGTTATTTTCCACAGTATTTCCTATAATATGTTTCTTCTGAAGAAAGTCTTATTTGTTTTATTTTGGCTAGAATAAAAGCAGTTTTTAATTTTTTAAACCCATTTTAAGGTCAATATTATTAGCCCCTTAAGCAATATTTGATTTGGATTGTTTACAGAACAAACCACTGTTATACAATGACTTGCCTAATTAACTTTAACCTAATTAACCCACACTATAAAACCCAACAGTCAACTTTATCAAATGAAATGAGTGTAGTTAACTCAAAATTTACTAGAAGTTAAGTCTAGTCATTTGAAAAGAGTTTTGAACTCAATAACTCATTTCTTCAGCCTAAATGGAGTAAGTTCGCATTACTCATTTTTTTTTTCAAATGGTTTGTAGCAACCGGTTTCCTGAAACGGATTGAGTTGCATTGACTCATTGAGTTTTACAGTACTCAGTTGGTTTGAGTTCTCTTCATTTATTGGGTTTTACTGTGCCCAAATTGCTTCGTTTACTCATATGGATTAAGTTCACAGTACTTATTAGGAATAGTTTTTGAACTTAAATAGTTTGTTGCAATTGGTTTCCTCAAATGGTTTGAGTTACCTTAACTTTTGTTTTTTTACAGTGTAGTTAAGCCTGTAAATGTCACTTTAAGCTGAATAGTATCTTGAAAAAATATCTAGTCAAATATTATGTACTGTCATCATGACAAAGATAAAAGAAATCAGTTATTAGAAATGAGTTATTAAAACTACACTGTAAAAGGTAACTCAAACCATTTGAGGAACCGATTGTAGCAAACCATTTAAGTTCAAAAATTAATCTTAATGAGTACTGTGAACTTAATCCATTTGAGTAAATGAAGCAATTTGAGCACAGTAAAACCCAGTAAATGAAGAGAACTCAAAACGTTTGAGGAAACCGATTGCTACAAACCATTTGAGATAAACTAATCTATTTGAGTACTGTGAACTTACTCCATTTAAGTTGAACTAATGATGTATTTAAATAACTCATTAGTTCAAAACTCTTTTCAAATGAGTAGAATTAACTTTCAGTCAATTTTCAGTTAACTTCACTCATTTCATTTGATAAAGTAGGGTTTTACAGTGTATTATTTTTAGAAATGTGTTGAGGAAATCTTCTCACCATTAAACAGTACCTGGAGGAAAAATATACAGGGGGCTAATAATTCTGACTTCGCTTGTGTATATATCACTGTGTGGTTCTGGCTTGACAGCATTACACAGATTATCCCTCAAGTGATTTACTTTTGCTTTTTTGTAGTGTGTCTGAGTAAAGTAGGACGTTTTGTAATGTGAGATGCTTACTTTTTTGTTTTGCCCTAGGGAAGGTACAGTAGTAGACCTGTACACTGGGTTTTGAAATGTATTGTAATTCCATTGATGGCATTTATTTTCTCTGGGCAGGCAGACTCGTTCAATGACAGTGAATAAGTATTGTTGCCCCAAAGTGATTTGACGTTGTGCTCCCGTGTATCTGAGTAAAGGTTTGTAATTTGGGCAAGCTGAGTCAGTGTGAGCCCTGGCGCTGTAGCCAAACACTGGGGTTCATTTATCCAGTGCCCCGCGCCCTTGTGACTACTTGTTAATATATGCAGAGAGCATGGGCAATAAATGCGGTACTATCACTGCCACAACCTGCATTCCTCCACACAGCTTCTCGCGTTTCCCTTTGCTATTCCTCAAGCCATAGCAGATATAAACCAAAGCGATAAGTAAGCGAAACCTCTTGATTTTTCAACTCTATTCTAGTTTGTTTATCTTATTTCAAATTGATTAACCCTCCTGTGAACAGATTTTTAAAGGTGCAGTATGTAAGTTTTACACCCAGTGGTTGAACTAAGGTCTAGCAACTCCTGGTTCAAAACATTGGTAATTTCATTGACGAAAAAAATTCGTCATTATTTTCGTGACAAACAAGTTTCTACAGACGAAAACTGAATAAAAATTAAGTGATGATGATGACAACTATAAAAAATACTCTGACATTTTCGTTGACTAATAAAAAGTGGAAGTAATGAACTGAACACGGAGGCTGCAAAGCTTAATTTAACACAAATTTTGTTGTGGTGGGCCTCAAAATGGGAAGGATTTGGATGCTATTTTAACGTCAGGAAATTTTTAAAAAGAGACTTGTGTTTATATCACTCCAATATGACTGTGGACACATTATACCTACATTAGAGATGTATAGTAACCAAGTACAACTACTTCACTACTGCACTTACGTAAGGCTGTATCTGTACTCTACTGGAGTATTGTTTTTTTCTCCTACTTCCACTTTTACTTCAGTACATATTTTCAATTCAATTCAATTCACCTTTATTTGTATAGCGCTTATACAATGTAGATTGTGTCAAAGCAGCTTCACATAAAGGGTCATAGTAAATAGGAACAGTGTAGTTCAGTTTTCAGAGTTTAAGTTCAGTTCAGTTTAGCTCAGTTCAGTGTGGTTTAATAATCACTACTGAGAGTCCAAATATTGAAGAGCAAATCTAACGATGCGCAGCTCTACAGATCCTGAACCATGCAAGCCAGTGGGAAAAAAAACTTTACTAATGGCGAAAGTGAAGAAAAAACCTTGAGAGAAACCAGATTCAGTTGGGCACGACCATTTTAATTTCTCCGCTGGCCAAACGTCTTTTGCAGAGCTGCAGTCTCAGCGGCGGAGGCTGGAAGCTGGCCTCAGCGAAGACTCGTCTGTCTCTGGAGCGTCACAGGAATCAGTCTCATGTTCTCCACTCCTCCATGACCACCACAGTAGCTGCTCAGGATACGGCCAGGTCCAGGATATGGAAACCTTGGGATCATCTCGTCGTTGGTCTTGGATCAATTAAGTGACTCTGCATAGTCTGAGGGCCTCGGGAAGAGTATCTCCAGGTGGAAATGGAAAATAAAGAGAATAATTAGTTTCAATGAGTTTAATACTTTTACTCCGATAGATTTTTTATGTTCTGCATCGTTACTCGTTACAATTATAAAAATGTTACGAATCATTCCAAACCCACATTATCACTGCCAGAGCAGCAGATGGCACTGTCACAGGTTTGAATAAGCTGGCTCGTCATCATTCAGACAATCAATTCACATGAAAAACCCAGAAATTGCAGCTTCAACTCCTTCACTTTCAACTGTTCGTGGCGATGAGGAAAAAGACCAGCCATGGCCCTATTTAGAGTCCATGTTTGCATTTGTCAGAGTGAAAGACATACTCTGCCTCCTGAAAGATTGCGAGATAAAGGCCTTAAAAAATCGAATTTGAAGAAACCACCGTCGAATTTGAAGATGTAATAACATAAAATAAGTATTCAAAATAATATAATACACAAAACACAGCAGTTTGAGCTATCCGTAAGAGCTACCGTTAGATAAATTAACGTTAGCTACCTGCGGTTCATAACATGCTACGACATTCACTTAACGTTAACTAGCTGGCTATCATAAAGGCTGTCACATGGAATGGTGTTTTTGACCCATCATATATATATATATATATATTCTTTTCATTTTTTGCAGTGGCGCAGTAGGTAGTGCTGTTGCCTCACAGCAAGAAGGTTGCTGGTTCGAGCCTCGGCTAGGTCAGTTGGCGTTTCTGTGTGGAGTTTGCATGTCACACCTCTGGGTACTTCGGATTCCCCCACAGTCCAAAGACATGCGGTACAGGTGATTTGGGTAGGCTAAATGATCCGTAGTGTATGAGTGTGACTGAGTGTGTGTGGATGTTTCCCAGAGATGGGTTGCAGATGGAAGGGCATCCGCTGTGTTAAACGTGATGGATAAGTTGGCGGTTCATTCTGCTGTGGTGACCCCGCATTAATAAATGGACTAAGCCGAAAAGAAAATGAATGAATGATGAATATGTCTTTGCTTTTTTTTTTTTATAACTACATAACACAGTACATCTAATTTTACTTTCAGTATTTGAGTAGCTTTAGAATAAACTACTTGCAATACTTGTTGAAAAAAATGTCGAATACTTTAATACTTCCACATAAGTATGGTGCTTAAAGAGCACTTCAGCTTCTACTTAAGTCACTTTTTTGATAGAGCGCTTGCACTTCTACTTAAGTCTGGGTCTCTAGTACTTTATACATCTCTGACCTACACACAGTTCTGTCCAAACAGCTTACGAAAGTTGATTTTCATCATAGGTGCCCTTTAAAATATATTTGTTGCAGTGTTTATCTGGATTTATCTAAAATTAACCTGGGATGTTTCTAAATGTGTATGCATGATTTGCAGTAATTATTCCATATATGTCGCATCTCCAATGAATAAATATGCATAGAACTTAAATAGAAACGCCTCTTATGTGAACTGCTTATGAGCTCACGCTGTACTGAGTGGCGAATGCTAATCAGAACAACAAATGATCATCTTTTCTGGCGTTAATTAACAATTTGTCTAAGACGAGATTGCAGTGTTCAATTATGATGCATCGCTGCATGACTTGCTTGAGATAAATGCTTTTGCTAAGCTGTGTGACATCACTTCACACATTTCCATTGTTTACTGTAGGGGGAAAACGCCTGCGGTGTTTTGAAAAGGCCCTTTTTTTAGTAAGCTCTGTTGGGCAATAAGCTGAGCTGCTGAATAATGAAAACAAAACATTTCTTTAACAGATTTAATTCTGCGTTCCAGTGACACCACCATTAATCATCTGGCTGTGAAGCTTGAAGTCCCGCTGAATCATTGTTCGGAAACACTTGCTTTTACTAAATTTAGTTCGGAGATGTTTCCAGACAGATAATTAATACTGGGATAATAACATAAGCATAAATAACTTCACATCCAAATGTAAATCAGAAATGATATTGAAGTATGCAGAGAAGTGGCTCTCAAAAGTTCCCAAGGGTGTACTTTTGGTCCTACTTTTTATCAAGTGGCCTTATCTGCAATGTACTTCACAAATGTTCTTCTGAACATGCGTTGCAAAGTACTTAAAGTGGACAAATTATGCCCCTTTTTACAAGATGTAGAATAAGTATCTGATGTCCCTAGAGCAGTGTTTCCCAACCCTGTTCCTGGAGGCACACCAACAGTTCATGTTTTGGATGTCTCCCTCATTTGACCCATTAACTTCAGGTTTTGGAGCCTCTTTCTTGTTCTGATGAGTTGTTTCAGGTGTGTTTGATAAGGGAGAGGTTGAAAATATGTACTGTTGGTGTGCCTTCAGGAACAGGGTTGGGAAACTCTGCCCTAGAGAGTGTATGTGTGTATTTCACCCAAAATACAGCACAGATAATGTTTTCTAACTCTCTGAAACTGGCCCCTTTAGGCTTTGATTCAAATTGTGCTGTTTTGGTGACTGTCGCTTTAAATTCAAATGAGATTGTGCTCTTTTTTTAAAAGAGGGCGGAGCTACAAATGCCTGTGTGTCAGCATAGCGACAGATTCAAAAACAGGACTAATGTCCTATGCTTATGAGGGAGAGATGGTCACTAGTGGGCGGGGCTTTCCCCCTCTGATGACATCATACAAAGGGAGAATGTCAATTAAAGTGTTTCTGCAGACTGTTTTTAATAAGTGTGAGTATAAAACTATTAAATGAATACATTTTTACCATTAGAAGCTGCTTATATTCACAGAATGCTGCCACGCAACAGTATTTAAACCCTATATAAAAGTGATCTTTGCATAATAGGTTAATATGTTTATATTTTATTGCACAACACTTCTGGTGCTTTTGATGTGGGATACGGGTAAAGTTTGGGACAGGTTTGGTGGCATTGGTAGATTTAAGGGTGGTTTAATGTGTAAGGAATGGGTTGGTAACATTTTACTTGAAGGCGATGCTCATAAGACTGTCATGACACCTTTATAATCATGACTTTTGATTATATACATGCTTATGTCAACTGTCATTAAGTGTAAGTCACTCAGTTTTATCATTTTCAAATGCAAAGTTGACACTGTTTGAGATGTCTTTGTTACGACAACTTGACATAAACAAATACATCAAACCCTTATGGCAATCTGACATTAGCAAAACAACATTGCTTGGTATAAATCTGTCATGAACATCAGACTTTTATAATTTTGTCATGCATTTTTTTTTGTCTGATAACTTTTTTGTCACGGTAATGGAATTAATTTGTTATTAAAATGTATCAGTAAATAACCTGTCAAATTAATTTAAAACAATGTGATTAATATTTTATGACATTTTAATTACAGTGTAAAAAAATTAATCTGTAAAATTTACGGTAAAAAACGGCAGCTGTGGTTGCCATTATTTTACCGTAAAAAATACGGTACAAACAGTTTACGGTTATTCGCCGTATATATTAAGGAACATTCTGTTAACCAGGTTACAGATTTTTACTGTGGCATTTTTACAGTTGAAATCATGTCAATTTTTTACAGTGTACATTGTAGTTGAGC
Organism: Danio aesculapii; assembly: GCF_903798145.1. Lineage (NCBI taxonomy): Eukaryota > Metazoa > Chordata > Actinopteri > Cypriniformes > Danionidae > Danio > Danio aesculapii. The sequence continues at coordinate 2,504,864 of NC_079436.1, read as the reverse complement.
TCAAGAAAAATATTGAATTCATGACAATTACAATGGCCAGTTGTCACAGGTGCTTACTCCACATATGCACAGATCGCAGGATTTATTAAAAAACACGTATTTATTTACAATATTTCCGCTTACAGCAAGGAACTGGAAACATCCAACTTAACAGGAGCATCCAAACGCTGACAGGGGTGTGTGACAATACATTACCGGACAAAGACTGAACTCGAAACTTGAGTATAAACATTATAAACATTAACAAACGGCGGGAAAACAGAACAAAGAACCACATGAGGACAAGCACATGGGACACCACATGACACATCACAGACACACCAGACCAACACATTCACACAGCAATTCGTAACTTTTAGATTTAGTGGCTAATTCATATGAATTCGTACAGTTTGCTCATCCCCCAATGATGGTTGGGTTTTGGGTGGGGTTAGGTGCCACACCTCCTTTTTTAAATCGTACAGTTAGCCACTAAACTGACAAAACGTAAAATACTTACGTTTTCTTGGGAGATCAGGCTGCACCAGACATGTGACAAGTCATGTTTATGACAGATTTATGTCAAGTGTTTTAATAATGTCAAGTTGTCAAGACAAAGACATATTCGGTTATGTCAAGCTGTCATAAAAACGCCATCATCTTTGCCTTTAAAGTGACACAACTGAGAAAAAGACACTTACTTACTCCCAGAGCTGTTTATATCGAAGTTGATATTCAGCCGCACCATCTTGGTTTTTCATTACACCTCATTTTTACGAGGTAAGTCGTTAGCCTAACGCTTTACACCCAATCTGGAGGATCAGAACATACACGTATACACAATACAGACAATTTAGCTTACCCAATTCACCCATAGCTCATGTCTTTGGACTTGTGGGAGAGCACCCAGAGGAAACCCATGCCAACACAGGGAGAACATGCAAACTCCACACAGAAATGCCAACTTACCAGGCCAGCGCTCGAACCAGCGACCTTCCTGTTGTGAGGCGACAGCGCTGAGCAAATAACACTTACTGACATAAAATCTAATTCATTCATGATGTGACATTTCATGGTTATAAAGGCTTTATGGCAGTCTTATGCACACCCTCTTCACGTCAAGTGTTACTATACAAGTACAATGTAAACATGTAATTACATAATATTAATAAGTATCAATTTCTTAAATAAAAATGCAAGTACACAGTAATTAAAGCCACTTAATATAGACTGAGGCCTATTGTTATATTTTTATATTTTACATATATTCTGAAACATGCTTTTCTCTATATGAAACAAGTTGTTTGACCAAGGCACATGGAACAGGAGCAAACTCTCAGTGAAAAAATGAGTCTAGGTGTTTGATAACCACACAGAAAAATACATTTGACCTTGTCATCAAGGTTCACGTACAATAGGCCATTTAACTAGCTAATCACAGGGGAGGGATGTTTCGAAAAAGAAGAGAGACACCTCCTGATAATTAAGCGGTCTCTGATTAACTCCTATTGCGATGACCATTATTCAGCCCTGAGCACTTGTTCTGTCCTTGTGCCTGCGGTTCCTCAAATCAGCCACTCAAGCAAAACATCTCTGAGTTTCTTCTGACCTCTAGCAGCTCACAGCAGACTGCACCGCTGAACACTGTTCAAGCAAGACCGAATGAACACTGGGTCTATATGGCACTGCTCTTTGCTTATCATCTATTAGAGCGTTGTTTTGGCCTTATTGATTTTTGCTCTGCAAATGTAGCTAAACAATTATTGGACATAATGTACTTCATGGACCCTTTTCACAAGATGTTATGCAGTGGTGTAAAGTAACAAATTACAAATATTCAAATGACTGTAACTGAGTATTTATTTTCAGAAATTATAATTTACTAAGTAGTTTTAAAGATGTGTGCTTTTACTTTCCCTTGAGTACTTTTTTAGTGCAGTATTGGTACTTTTACTCCACTACTTTCCTTCAACCTGCAGTCACTACTATTACTACTATTTCTTGTCTATGGGGATTAGAAAAATCAGGTTCCTGTCCAATCCTGTGATTCCTGTCCATGGATTTATAAAACAGCCTTAAACAATCACTAAATGGAACGAGCAATGGAAGGAAAGACCAAACTAATGAAGGAAGGAAAGTCCAAATTAATGAAGAAAGGATTCAAGGAAGGACTGAACAAACTAAGGAACGAAGGAAGGAATGAATGAATGACCAAAGAACAAATAAGGAACAAAAGAATGAAGGAACGAATGAAGGACCTAATCAATGAAGAAATGAACAAACGAATGAATGAATGAAGGACAGAACAAACAAACGTTGGAAGGAAGGAATATAGGAAGATCACTAAATGCACTACAGAATGTTACGTTTCCACTTCCCTGCACAAACTGCATGTAAACGCATCTTTTCACAGCGTAATACTCACTACTCTTGAGTAGGGCTACTTTTTGCAACCCAGGCTCATTCTGAAAACGTAGTCCCGCGGACGTTTCTGGAGACCGCGAAATATGTCCCGGGAAGTATGTATTTTTTGCAGTTTTTGTTTTCTCGAATCTGCGAGAGGCCGCTGTGTGCGCTTTTTCGCTTCTCAAATGTCAGTTTGTTCACGTTTGCTGAAAATAATGGGCTCCTTTTTTTTTCCGGCTCCTTTTTTTCGCGCTTCACTCTCGCGTTTGTCAGCGTCTGACAGGATCGGGTTTCAAAAGCACGAAGTTGGCTATTTCAAATATTCTGGCTTGTTGCGCAAGCGAATTACGTATCTCTGTAAACCAATAGCGTTCAGCTGCGCGTCTAGCTCCGCCTTTGGGTACCCTTTCCTGTGTTTGGTATCCTTTTGAAAGGGTGCCGAAAAAGTGGTACGGTACGGTTCGGTACGCCTTTTGACAGTGGAAACGGCCATAAAAGCGTACCAAACCGTACCGTACCGTACCACTCAGTGGAAACGGGCCATAAGAGACACAGATGGCAGTCACTCATTTGCTCTTGATGGGGGAAGCCTCTTGCAATTAGCTATTTGCAATGTTTCAAATCGCGATTGCGATTCGATTAATCGCACAGCCCTAGCACTGGTGATCATGAAATTTATTGTAAATACACATAACATTGTGCAGAATAAATAAATATAACAATAAAACATACAATAAACACCTCCCCATCCTTATATGGCACAATTGTCACATTTTTTTTTTCAAAACATTTCTCATATTGATGTTACACAAAGATACATTCGCAATGGTTGATGGTAATAACAAACAAAAACAATATTGTCCAGAAATTATGCATAAATAAATAACATTTAAGTGTAACTTTTGGAATAAATCAAATTTAATAATTCAAAATAATAAAAAGTATCATTCATTCATTCATTTTCTTTTAATTAGGCAGTGGAGATTATTGAGTTTGAATAAATCAGATCTCAAACACGGCAATAACACTTCACTGGAAGTAACCAGCCTTGCTTATTCATTCATCTTTTCGGCTTAGTCCCTTTATTAATCTGTGGTCGCCACAGCAGAATGAACCTCCAACTTTTCCAGCATATGTTTTTACACAGCAGATGCCCTTCCAGATGCAACCCATCACTGGGAAACACCCATACACACTCATTCACAAATACAGGACAATTTAGCTTACCCAATTTACCTATACCACATGTTTTTGGACTTGTGGGGGAAACCGGAGCACCCGGAGGAAACCCACTCCAACAAGAGGAGAACATGCAAACTCCATGCAGAAATGCCAACTGTCCCAGCCGAGGCTTGAACCAGCGATCTTCTTGCTGTGAGGCGACAGCGCTACCCACTGCGTCACCACACCGCTAAAAGTATCATTTCTCATGATTTTGGCACAGAGCTACAGCATTGACTCCCTTTAGACTACACCGCTAACTGGATAAGATCCACCAAGGTGTCCTCCATGTCCGACTACACACAAGCTGTGGAGAAGTGTTGCTCCTCAGAACATGTCTTATCACATTTTACACTAAAAAGCTTTTCACGAGCACAGTGTTAGAAAGCAGACACATTCAGTCCTGACACACATGAGCAGGCAGCAGTTTGACAGCGGACCACAAAGCGACCAAAGGCCAGCGGAAATCCCTTGATGGCAGCATGTATTGAGCTGACGCTTGCTTGACATTCTCCCGCCGCATAATGATATCAGGGCAATGTTTCTGACTATTCGCTCCACGGCCGGCTTCAGCCTTCATGTCATTTTGGCAGTGGCTATTTGTTAAAACGCCAAGAGGTTCGACTAAAAGGATGTGACAGCAAAGTCTTCGTGTAATTTCACAGTCCATTTTAGATACGTTTGTAGCTAGGGTCCTTCAAATGACATTAGCATCCGGCTGTAGCTTACAGAAATGAGCTGCATTAGAAAATATGTTTCGGTCACGGGCAACGATGACAAATTATATTAGCATTCAGTTTCACATAAAAGTACATTTTTTTGATGTGATTTAGTTGTTGGGGAATGTTAAAACCAGTAACACTCACTGGACAGTTCATTAGGTACAGTTTATTAGCCGTTCTGTAGGTTTTTCCCCAAACTTTGGTTTAATAGAGAGAAGATTTTAATGCAATAACATATTTCTAAGCATGATAGTTTTAATTATTCATTTCTAATAACTGATTTCTTTAATCTTTGCCATGATGACAGCACATAACATTTGACTAGACCAGGGATGGGCAAACTCGATCCTGGAGGGCTGGTGTCCCTGCATAGTTTTGCTCCACCCCTAATCAAACACACCTGCTTGTAGCTTTCTAGTGATCTTGAAGACACTAATTAGGGTGTTCAGGTGTGTTTGATTAGTGTTGGAGCAAAACTCTGCAGGGACACCGGCCCTCCAGGATAGAGTTTGCCCATGCCTGGACTAGATATTAGTGTCAGTGTTATCAGATTTTTTCCTGATGTGGCGGCAGGCCTTTTTTACACAGATCTACCAACTACCTGTGGCGTTATTTCAATGACAAATGTCATGAGCGCAGTATTACGAGTCGAGATCGCATTTATGTAATAGCCTACAGCCGTGTTTCCCAACCCTGTTCCTGGAGGCACACCAACAGTACATATTTTCTATGTCTCCCTTATCTGACCTATTCATTTCAGGTTTTTGAGTCTCTTCTAATGTTCTGATGAGGTGATTCAGGTGTGTTTGATAAGGGAGAGGTTGAAAATGTGTACTGTTGGCGTGCCTTCAGGAACAGGGTTGGGAAACACTGGCCTACAGCATACGAATCTCTTTACTTGCGCGCCGATTTCCTCTGCTCGTGCACAAAACTTCTTGCGCGCCCTCAAATACACGCTGCTCAAGCGCAGATCTTCTTGTGCGCTCTCAAATAAACTCTGCTGAGGTGTGATTTAGTGCGATTATGTAACGAGTATGTCTCCAGCATTTATTAGATTTGCTAGGAATATTGATGAATGTCTCCAATAGACCTACAGAGCGGTATTAATGCGTCCTGAAGTAAAGTGAAACGGCTATACGTTGTGTTTGCTGGCCTCTTGCACCTGTAAGTCAGCCAGTCAGCACGTAACCTTAAAGGGTTAAACAAATGACGCACAGCACTACTACAGTCGGTTACAGTAAAGTTCACGCTGTTATAATTCACTTACCCTTTAATATGTTTTGGTGCGATTATCACCCGCTATTAAAAAAATTTTATGTTTTGAATGAGAAGCTGTAATGTAGCCGTGGCGGGATGAATTTTGGCATGGCGCCCCGCCATGGAAGAATGAATGTAGCGGAAACCATGAGTATTCAGCTTAAAGTGACATTAAGAATTGTAACTAAGCTAATTAGGCAGGTTAGGGTAATTAGTCAAGTCATTGTATAACAGTGGTTTGTTCTGGAGACAATCCAAAACAAATATACAACGGAGGCTCCTGAGGACGTTTCTGGAGACCGCAAAATACATCCCGGGAGGTATGTATATTTGCAGTTTTTGGTTTTCGTGAATCCGCGAGAGGCCGCTGTGTGCGCCTTTTTGGCTTCTCGGACGTCTCCCGCGAGTGCCGTTCGCGCCCATGCTGTTCTCGCGTGAACCTACCAGAGGCCGCTGTTGAACGAACGTCTGTCTGTCTGTCCGACTGGCTGAATGATTGACTGGGTGACTGGCCAATCGGCCGGCCGACCCACCCTCCTCCTTCCCTGAACCCAACCAATTTTACCGATCGACCGCCCGCCCTAAACCCAACCAACGATTTACAAAAGCCGTCCGGAAAAAGAAAAGCCCTCGTCTGATTTTTTTTTTTTTACCACGTTTTCGGATTTTACCACATTCTCACCCTGTTATGAACCTCTTCGCTTTATTTCTTGGATTCTGTTTTAGTGTTACCTTAGTTCTGAAACCGCTCTTCCCCAGACTCGAACCCAGTCGTCGTCGTCATGGTCAGCTCCTCTCTGCGTCTCGAGTCCGCCAACGTACAGGACGAGCTAACCGGACAAACTTTTTGCAGCGGGAAAGCCCTTCACACGAAGGTAAGCGGTCAGCCGTTTGCTTAAAAAACGAAATGCAGCCATACGTACCTCCGGCTACATAATTTGCGGTCTCCAGAAACATCCTCGGGACTACGTTTTCAGAATGAGCCTGGGATGCAAATATCGCTTAAGGGGGCTAATAATATTGACCTTAAAATGTTTTTTTTAAATAATTAAATCTGCTTTTATTCTCACTGAAATAAAACAAATAAGACTTTCTCCAGAAGAAAAAATATTATAGGAAATACTGAAAAATTCCTAAATCTGTTCAACATCATTTGGGAAATATTTGACTAAGAAGAAAAAAATTCACAGGATGGCGAATAATTTTGACTTGAACATGCTAATATCTAATCAGCTAAGCACGCTGCAGCGACTCGATGCCTTTGGGCATGTGGACATGGTGAAGATGATCTGCTGATATTCAGCTGTCTCAAATGTTTACCGGGAATGGGCCGGAAAAGGGAAAATATCCAGCGAGATGCAGTTCTGTGGGTGGAAATGCCTCGTTCATGCTAAAGGTCAGAGGAGAAGCTCTAAACTAATTTGAGCCGACAGAGAGGCAATAACTCAAAAAACCACTTGTTACAATCAAGTTCTGAAGTAGAGCAAATACACATTAAACTGAAAATGTTACTCCAGCAGAGGAAGAGTACAGCGGTGTAACAAAGTACAAATACTTAAATTACTGTAACTGAGTACAACCACAAATCAGAAAAACATGGTCTTACCCAGTGGTGCAGTCCTAAAAAAAAGGTGGTGTACTTTTACCCACCCAATACAAATTTTAAAAGTAGGCAAAGAAACAACGAATGTCAATGTTTCTTTGATTCATTAGCTATATATATATATATATATATATATATATATATATATATATATATATATATATATATAAAAGGTGTGTGTATATATAAAAGGTGTGTATATATATATAAGGTGTGTATATATATAAAAGGTGTGTGTATGTGTATATATATATATATATATATATATATATATATATATATATATATATATATATATATATATATATACTCACTAAACATCAGTTATCTGAAGCTATTGACTGTCAATGGTTACAGGTTTCCAGCTTTCTTCGAAATATCTTCTTTTGTGTTCAACAGATTAAAAAAGACAAACTGGTTTGGAACAAGTAAAGATTGAGTAAATGATGACAATTTTCATTTTTTGGGTGAAATATTAATTTAAAAAGGACAAATATTTAAACAAATGTCTTAATTTTAATCCCAATTCAATGATTTATGCTTGGGTAATAGCGACCCCAGCAGACCCGGAGATTGGCTGAGTATGTTGAGCTGTATTTAAATGTATATGAGCCTATATATATAAAATTCATAATAGCATAAATATAAACATATTAAAAACGTAAAGGCTTTCACTATCATAATATAAGTTATAATAGATTTTTTTTTTAATACGCAATGGAGCAAGTTAAACAAAACTGCACCAACTGCAACAAATTAAGATGTGAGTTAAAAAACATTTGGTATACCGTTAAAGGAGACGCGAATACACATAAATTAGAGATGTTTAATCCCCAAAACAAGTGAGTATACCGAGGGTATGATCATCAGAAGTCATATACCTAAACAGCTTGTGGAAAAAAGTAGGCATACTGAGTATACGTGAGTATAGCAAGGACTACACCACTGGTCTTACCCTTTCTAATCTATAATCTATGCTACAACAGCACATTAAAACCATCTATGAATATACCTATCTATAGCTATGAAGTCAGAATTATTAGCCCTCCTGTTTATTTTTTCCCCCAATTTCTGTTTAACGGCGAGATTTAATAACTCATCTCTAATAACTGATTTATTTTATCCTTGCCATGATGACAGTAAATAATATTTGACTAGATATTCTTCAAGACACTTCTATACAGCTTAAAGTGACATTTAAAGGCTTAACTAGGTTAATTAGGTTAACTAGGCAGGTTAGGGTAATTAGGCAAGTTATTGTATAATGATGGTTTATTCTGTAGACTATCAAAAATATATATAGCTTAAAGGGGCTAATAATATTGACCTTAAAATGGCTTTTAAAAAAAATAAAACAGTTTTTATTCTAGCCGAAATAAAATAAATAAGACTTTCTCCATATGAAAAAACATTATCAGACATACTGTGAAAATTTCCTTTCTCTGTTAAACATCATTTGGGAATTATTTAAAACTGAAAAAAAAAATCAAAGGGGGCTAATAATTCAGACTTCAACTGTATATATATAATCCACGAAACCTCTTTAATACTGGACACATCTGTCAAGATTCCTCAAACATTATCGCATTGTTAGCATCTTAGCTAAGAGCATAACATCTGTAGCGTCTAAAATTAGACAGCACTTAGGAGAATTAAAATAAAACAAAATCCCCTTTAATCCGTGCGGTTATTCTGTCATGCACTAAAATAATAAGCTCAAATACACGCTAACAGATGTGAGCAAATGATTGCGCTGCTCATTCATAGATGACCAATCCTGTCTCTGTTACAAACAAACACCCGCCCCCCAGTGTCTGTCGGGTAAATGAATGACATGTTGTAAATATCCATTACGTTATTGCAAAAATTCCAGCACTTTACATAAGCAGTTTTTAAGCTGAAGATGAGAATGAAACAAGTTCAACCAGAAAATACTCTGCACTCTAATGAACATATGTAAGTTGTGATTTGTGTTTTAATTTTTATGCTTATTTCTGCTTTTGATTTGCATAATGAGACCTTGATCTTTCTTCACAACAACTTTTAACCTTGTAAAGTTGTGAAAAAGTGACTTTTATGAACATTTGTAGTAGTTTAAAGTCATATATTGTCTGGGTTGGTGTTGAATATTAAGCTACAAAAATCTTGTAGTAAACAGCCAGTACATTTTCTGTTATTTTACAGACTTACACTCACTGGCCACTTTATTAGGTACACCTTACTAGTACCGGGTTCGACCCTCTTTTGCCTTCAGAACTGCCTTAATCCTTCGTGGCAGAGATTCAGCAAGATACTGGAAATATTCCTCAGAGATTTTGCTCCATATTGACATGATAGCATCACACAGTTGCTGCAGATTTGTCGGCTGCACATCCATGATGCCAATCTCCCGTTCCACCACATCTCAAAGCTGCTCTATTGGATTGAGCTCTGCTGACTGTGGAGGCCATTTCAGTACAGTGAACTCGTTGTCATGTTCAAGAAACCAGTCTGAGATGATACATGCTTTATGACATGGTGTGTTATCCTGCTGGAAGTAGCCATCAGAAGATGGAGACACTGTGGTCATAAAGGGATGGACATGGTCAGCAACAATACTCAGGTAGGCTGTGGTGTTGACACAATGCTTAATTGGTACTAATGGACCCAAAGTGTGCCAAGAAAATATCCCCCACACCCAGTGCTTAATTGTGAATTGCGATCGGGGTAACAGATTCGGCAAGGTACCCGAGGATGTAGAGGTGCCGTGCATAAAAGTCAAGAGCGAGGGGGGGTTGGGGTTTTAATGTGGGGTGTTGTCCGGTCGATGGATGGCGGAGGGGTGTCACGGACGAAAGTGAACAGTGGGCGTGGAAGGAGGGCGGTTGAGGAGGGGAGTCAGTAAAATGAGGTGTTGGATCAGATTTCAGAGGTGCCGGATCCGGTGTGTTCCGGCACAAATTAAGCCCTGCCCACACCATTACACCACCACCACCAGCCTGAACCATTGACGCAAGGCAGGATGGATCCATGATTTCATGTTGGTGACGTCAAATTCTGAGCCAACCATCCGAATGTGGCAGCAGAAATGGAGACTCATCAGACCAGGCAACATTTCTCCAAGCTTCTATTGTCCAGTTTTGGTGAGCCTGTGTGAATTGTAGCCTCAGTTTCCTGTTCTTAGCTGACAGGAGCGGCACCCGGTGTGGTCTTCTGCTGCTGTAGCCCATTCTCCTCAAGGTTGGACGTGTTGTGTGTTCAGAGATGCTCTTCTGCAGACCTTAGTTGTAACGAGTGCTTATTTGAGTTACTGTTGCCTTTCTATCAGCTGGAACCAGTCAAATAAAGTCATTTTGTTAAATTGTAGAGTTGCATTTTAACATCGAAAGTCGACAGAGCAGATATCAACATCATATAACGCAATTCACAACGGTAAATAAACGGAAAAAACAGAAACACTTATTGTTTTACAGTGTGTATATTAAAAGATCTTATATAATAGATTAAAACACTCAATCTGAAGGGAAGAAAACAGGCCGCTTTTGGCTCACGAGTGCACACTAAAGCAATGTTTCCATACCAAATTCAGCTGCCATTTTTTCTTCTTTGAGTCGTATCTGGCCAAGGCAAGACTGTAATTAGGGAACTAAATGCTGCACTAAGTCAGAATGCGGTTTCGCAAGCATTTCCAAGGGACAACCAGTCTTGTGGTCTGTGGTTTTCATCATCAAATGCAAATTGCACAGTTTGAGGAGGAGTGTCCCTGACTCACCAGGCTTCATAAGGTCCAGGAAGCGAACATTCATGTGGTTCAATATGTCAGAAGCAACATATTCATGTCTTTTCCAGATTGTGGACGTGCCATTAAAAACACGATGGCAGGGCTGTAATTTACAAGATCACTGCCCTCTCTCTCTCGCTCTCTTTCTCCTCCTGTTACTGTTTTTGTTTAAAAAAAAGGGAGGGGGGGGGGGACTGCCCCTGGGATGTTTTTTTTCTCCCCTTTTTTCGTTTTGAAAGCACGCCAATATAAAGGAAATGTTGAGCTGTGATGTAAAGAAGGACAAATACCAAAATAAATATATATAGTGGAGAAAACTAATATATGTACCAGCCTTCCATAATAAGCTTTGTTTATGTTAAAGGTTCTATGAAATTAAAGTTTAGATGTTTCTATTTAGGATATCTATAAGCTACTGTGCTGTCAAAATTCCCGTTTAGAAAAGACATGGTGGCTCAGTGGTTAGCAATGTCACCTCACAGCAAGAAGGTCGCTGGTTCGAGTCCTGATTGGCATTTCCGTGTGAGTTTTCTCCAGGTGCATTGATTTCCCCCACAGTCCAAACACATGCGGTACAGGTGAATTAATTAAACTTAATTGATCATAGGCTGTTTCTCAATATGCGTTCTTCAGCGGTCTTGCGTCCTCGTGTTCTCGCGTAACGTCATCATCAGCTGCCAAAGTTCAGTTTCAATACTCAAGACCGCAAGAATGGAGGACGCGTGAATCTTCCCGGATGTGTTCTTGATATCGAAGACGCACCGATGCAGACTTTTGCACCAAACTCGCTCTAGAAGTCCCAGAAGTCATTGCAACTGGAGGTGGGAAGCGCAGCATTTTATATAGGTTTATTATTAAAGTTCAGAGATATCACTTATTTACCTCAGGAGTTTCCCTAAATGAAACGGTGAAAGTAAACATTACCATAGACATCTTAATAAAGGAATAAACACATTAAGAGTGTTTGTTTGCTGAAATTCATATTAAAAACTGTTTTATTTAGATATTATTTTAGATATATTTGTAAAGTCTTTATGCATAGTATATATTTTAAAAATGGGAAAAACTAAAAATCGTTGTATGAATGCTGTAATGTTTAAATAATTGTCCCTTAAAAACGCGTGAAGGTCACGCAGGGGCGTAGCAACAGGGGGGGACGGGGGGGATACGTCCTCCTCACTTTTAGAGACAGACCACTTAGAAACAGGTGATTAATAATTATATGAACGCATGATCTCATACAGCCGCCCCCCCCCCCTTCCCCCACTTTCAAAATGTCCGCTACACCCGTTAGGTCACGTGACCATCAGGAAGAACACAGCATCTCATTTCTCAGAGGACGCGTTCTCTGTCCTCGCTGTCTCCTGAGTTCATTCTTCCGAGGACACCTGGAAAGACCAGTCTCCAAAAGAACGCAAGTCCGATCTCTGCGTTCTTGGAATTGAGAAACAGCCTTAGTGTATGAGTGAGTGCAAAAAAATTCCCAAATACAGGCATTAATAAAAATAATAAAATAATAAAAAAATTCCCAAATACAGGCATTAATAAAAATAATAAAATAATAAAAAAATTCCCAAATACAGGCATTAATAAAAATAATAAAATAATTAAAAACGAATGAATGCTAGTAATGAAATAATGAAAACTAATAATGCAATTTGCTTAAACTAAGCATTTTAAAGTATGTATATTTAACAAGCAAGGATTCTGACACAGCAACGTAAAGCAGATGTTTAAATAATCAACGGCTTGCCGTGCGTTAAAGGATTTTAATGCACTTCACGGAGGCGACCTTCGCCTTAAAATCCTTTAACACACGAGAAGCCGTTGATTATCTGTACATATACATTAACCATAAGGTAATAATTCTTTCTTTCATCTTCTTTTTTAACATTGAATTTACTCATTTGAATGTGATCACATTTCTCGGTTTATTTAGAACTTCAGTACAAATGTTTGATTAAGAAGTATAAAATAAAGCGTTGGCACGGTGGCTCAGTGGTTAGCACTGTCACCTCACAGCAAGACATTCAGGGTGCTTGTTTCACGTTCAAATGGCATTTTAGTGTGTGAGAAGTCAAGTTATACTGTATTTTTGGTAACACTTTATAATATCTACACACTATGATTCATTTACTAAGCATTAGCATCTAGTGAATTCATTATCTGTTAAGCATTAACTCTACATTAATAAACATTAGTAAGCAGTTTATAACTGCAGCTACTGTACAAATGCTCTATTCTTGACTTATAAGCACCTATATAATGTGCTTAATACTTGTATTTTCATACTTTGTTAATGGTTTATTTTTCATTACTAAATTAAGTATCGCATTATTTACAAACCAGTTGTATTTAAAAGTAGTTGAGGGTTTTTAGGATAATTCAGAATGAGTTAGTAAAGGATTAATAAACTATTGAAATCAACATTTACATATCTTATTATTCAGGCATATACTAATAGTTAACTAATATGTTAATAAATGCTTTATTAACTCAACTTCATGCAATTTTGTGACCTAATCTAAAGATAGGACTATTCATGCTTCATAAATCTCTTATAAATGACAAATAAAGGCTCAAAATCAAATGAACAATAATCTTTGCAATCTTTTCTAAAAAATGAACTTACTGTAAAGTTTAAACATTGCTGAATAACAGGAGTGTCAAAATACGACATAAAACTGGATAAAACAACAACAACAATATAATAATGTAACAATATAATAAGATGCAATGTTTAAACTCTACAGTTATTTTATTTTAGATAAGGTTGCACAGATTTATTTTTCATTTGAAGTACAGATTTATTTGTGTATCTTTAAATGAAAAGGAATGAATAATGTCAATTTTCCTGTTTAGAATTTAACTGAGTCTTTATTTGTCATTTATAAGGGATTTATAAAGCATAAATAGTCCGATTAGGTCACAAAACTAGATGAAGTTGAGTTAATAAAGCATTTATTAACATACATAGTAACCCTTAATATATGCCTGAATAATCAGACATATAAACGCTGATTTCAATAGTTTATTAATCATTTACTAACTCATTCTGATTTATCCTAAAAACCCTCAACTACTCTTAAATACAACTGGTTTGTAAATAATGCAAATACTTCATTTAGTAATGAAAAATAAATCAATAACTAAGTATGAAAATACAATTATTAAGCACATTATAAATATGTTTATAAGTCAAGAATACAGCATTTGTAGCTGCAGTTATAAACTGCTTACTAACGCTTATTAATGTACAGTTAATGCTTAACAGATAATGAATTCACTATTTGCTAATGCTTAATAAATGGTTTATAGTGTGTAGTTATTATAAAGTGTTACCTTAAATTCTTGATTTATTTATTTTTTGGTGGGAAAACTTAATTGTTTTCATGTTCAATTCACTTTGATTTGTAAAACCGAATAAATTAACTTAATTCCTTCATGTTGTCCCAACACAAATCAATTGTGTGGAACCCAGCATTTGTTTTTAGTGTATAAGCATCAAACATCGGTTCTATTTCAAAAAACAAGAGCACTGCAAAGTGTACTCCACAGTATACTCCACCAGGATTTCAATTTCAAGCAGCATGTTTCATTCAAATGGCATTTTACTGTCATTTAAATGGCATTTCTGCCCAGCACTATCCATAATACAATAAACATTATTATTTTCAATTTAATTACAGAAAAATGCTGTCAGTATGTGAACTCGGGTCACATGTCCAATTGGAAAGAGCATTTCAATAAATTGTCATCATGCTCTGCTTCATCCCGGTATTATTTCCCTTCTTCCATGAAACACAAAAGAAGGCATTTGGCTGAATGTTTCGCTCATTTTCATACCACAAAGCGAATAGTGATTTATACTGCCAAGCTGTGAGGAGGACAAAAACTAATAAGGATCTATTTTAAGACTGGTGCATCTCACACACGATGCAATGCGATATCTCATTTGTGTAAACCATTGAGGGTGAAGGAGGTTATGCATTTCTGTTAATCATGCTGTGTGTTTACAAATAACTGCATAATTATTTCAGTCATTTTTCTTTTATATATTATAGATATTATACATAGCCCTCCTGTGATTTATTTATTTTTAATTTTTTTTATGCAAAAATTTCCCAAATGATGTTTAAAGAGCCCATATTATGGGTTTTTGAAAATGCCCTTCCATATAGTGTGTAACACAGCTCTAAGTGAAGTGAAATATCCAGCTAATGCTTAAATCTGTAAGTGTACAGTGTTTAAAACTATTGATTAATCTATAAAAGAGTCGACTCATAGTGCTTCAAATGAGTCGTCTTGATAACGAGTCATTAGGTGTTTCGTGATGACGCGGCTACGAAACACAAGTAGTTGCGCACGCAAACCCGGGAGATTTGAAACCTGCGGCCCCGCCCACTAACAGAAAAAAAGTCTGTTGTGTGGGAGGGGGGGGGGGGGGGGAGGGGTTGTTGATATAACTGAGCGCCGCGGATATAGTGGAGCGATTCGCGGATATAACTGAGCGCCGCCCCCTCTCTATTCTGCCGCTTTAGGTCTCCTCTATGGACGCGCCGGCCCTGTGTGTGTGTGTGTGCGCGCGTGTGTGTGTGCGTGTGTGTGGGTGTGTGTGTGTGTGTGAAAAGAGCAAGTAGACTGCGATGGGCTAGGAGATCTCCTCGCCAGTTCTTGGACTTTTTGCTCAATAAAATAGTTAATCGTCGGTATTTTCTAGTCCATCGTCTGTATTTACATTCACCCACTGGCAGCCAAAATCCACTATGAAGCGTGTGTGCACTGTGACTACTTTTATATTGTAGATTAGCAGCTGGACATTTCACTCTGTCTCGTGCTGAAGCCTGTCACTGTCGACCAATCGCAGCAGGCTGTCATCGGTCCAATCAGCGCAGATTAGCTTCGCGCTGAGGAGGGGTTTGGGAACAAATGAATCACTGAACGATTCATATGGTAGTCGCTGGGATAATTAGGTAAAAATAAATGCAGATTATAAGACCATCAAAGTGTTTTTTGACCTTGCATGCATATTAGACTGTTGTTGGAGACCCTTACAACCTAAATATGACCCTATTTCATGTATAATATGGGCTCTTTAACACGCTAAGAAATTTTTCACAGTATTTCCTATAATATTTTTTCTTATTTGTTTTATTTCGGCTAGAATAAAAGCAGTTTTTAGCCCCATTAAGCACTATTTGTTTTGGATTGTCTCCAGAACATCCACTGTCACAATAACTTTAAATGCCAATTGATCCAGCCAGGACTCGAACCAGCGACCTTCTAGCTGTGAGGCGACAGTGCTAACCACTGAGCCACCGTTATTTTTATATTTTATATAAAGCACTGCAGTTGTCATAAACACACGCTGTTGTTTGCTCATCATGTGTCGTTTCCGCACCGCTGTAAACAATCGTCCTGCATCTGTAAAAAATGTAATAAACATTGTGCGAATGCTTCGGTTGCGCGCTTTATTTTACAACAGTAACAAGGTATAGATCATTTACATTGCTTATCTGTTGTCAAGTCCTTCACCTTCCTCTGTCTTTATTCAAACTCCTTTTCTTCTATGCGTCTTTCTCTGGTTGGCCTCCATTGTTGTGCGAACCAGCTGACGTGAAGCATATTTATAGCGCTGAAGCTCTGATTTCTAAGGGAGCAAATTAGTGTTTTTGCACATAAGCAGAGAGTGCAGGTAATGAGGGCCTGGAGTTTTGAATGGGGAATGTTTTCCGCCGTGTTGTGTCTAGGTGACTGAGATACTGTGGGCAAAAATTCAGCTCATATCAAATTAAAGCTAAAACATCCACAATAATGTGAATTTAGAGAATTAGCATGAGCGGCTGGTACTCTCTTTCTCTCTCTGCTTAAACTAATTAAACGGAACTCATTCATTCATTTTCCTTCAGCTTAGTCCCTTATTTATCAGGGGTCGCCACAACGGAATGAACCGCCAACTATTTCAGCATATGTTTTAAACAGCGGATGCCCTTCCAGCTGCAGCTGTACTGGGAAACATCCATACACACTCATTCACACACACACTCATACACTACGACCAATTTAGCTCATCAATTCTCCAATAGCTCATGTGTTTGGACTGTTGGGGAAACCGGAGCACCCGGAGGAAACCAGCGCCAACACAGAACATGCAAACTCCATACAGAAATGCCCACTGACCCAGCCGGGACTTGAACCAGCAGCCTTCTTGCTCTAAGTCGGCAGTGTTAACCACTGAGCCACCATGCCACCATTAAAGAAAACTTTCTTTTTTAATTCTTTCTTTACTTATTTTTGGCTCTGGCTTGTCTTAATCTTAGCGGCACCATGGCTCAGTGGTTCACCTCACAGCAAGAAGGTGGCTGGTTTGAGTCCCGACTGGGCCAGTTGGCGTTTCCTCCCGGTGCCCCAGTTTCCCTCACAGTCCAAACACATGCGCTGTAGGTGAATTCATTGATTCATTCATTTTGTTTTCGGCTTAGTACCTTTATTAATCTGGGGTCGCCACAGTGGAATGAACCACCAACTCATCCAGCATTTGTTTTATGCAGCGGATGCCCTTCCAGCCCCAACCCATCACTGGAAAACACCCATACACACTTCTGTAGGTGAATTGAATAAACTAAGTTATCTGTAGTGTGTGACTGTATGGGTGTTTCCTAGTACTAGGTTGCGGCTGGAAGGGCTCTCGCTGTAAAACATATAGGAATAGTTGGCGGTTCATTCCACTGTGGATATTTCTTAAATATAGACTAAGCTGAAGGAAAATAAATGAATGTCTTAATATTTGTATTTTTAATATTCACATTGTTTGCCTTCATAAGGGACCGAGCATCGGAACGGTGCGTAGGCCCTATTGGAATTACTCCGTTTATGCTTCTTCCATAGAATGAATCGTGATTTTGAGGGTCTTTAGGGCAGTGTGTGGATCAGTCAATCTCAAAGTATATTACATATGATGATACATCAAATTTTATGCATGACAAGCTGACTGGCTTCTCGCAGACTCGCATGAGAAGCAGGACATGTATATGGCACGTTTAAACAAACGTGGCCCTGTAATGTATTTTAGATTCTCACATATGTGCACAATGGCCTCTGATGGATTTGGCAACACAAGATGTGATGTATTTTACCAGAGTAATGTATTTTACAATTTACAAAAACATTGCCCTGGACACATATTCCCAATGAGCCTGGCTTGGATGCATCTGGCGCTTAGTGTTTTAAGCAATATTAAAAAGCTGCCATTTTCAATGTGAGAACCTCAACCAATATATCCCATAGTTGTTTTCCTTTCATTGTTCTGGGAAAGTTTGAATAGAAATTGCCGATGACCACAGTAAAGTCGACTCAGCACCAGATATCTGGCTCATTACTGCCAAAAAAAATGAAGGCCGCAAATATTGTGTACATAGTTTGCTTCTCAGAAATGACGGCAAACAAAACATTTTGGAAAGTAAACGTGTTTGCCCATAGTGATGATGCAAAAGCTTGACCACCGCTTGATTTGGTGCGGCTAACTCGAACAGTGCTGCCATGTTCTTTTACCAAGACCAAGTTAGCCAAAAACGCTCTCAGCCAACCACACAGGAATCGATTCTGACACTAGGAAATAGTGTCCTTCCTGCTTTATAGAATCAAATATGTGTCTTGAATTAGCCCTACAGTACATTCACAAAAGAAATCACTAATTAAGATGTATATCATAGTAATTTAACCCAACTACAGTCATTTCTATAACACATATATAGCAGCTTGTTGAAGAGAGATATACTAACACTGACAGTTGTGTTAGAAATCCCAAAGTCACACTGAAGAAGGGATTTGAGAATCTAGAGATATCTCCATAGATTCACAATTCTATGAAAACCCCTGCAATAGATGTTTGAAAACCGCTTGAAACAACGTTCAGATTTTTTTCTCACAACAGTTACTGCAGTTTTGTTGTAGTAACAATCCCTGTAGCAATGGTGTTGTTTTGGTGGAAAATGTGGTTGCATTTTTCGTGAGGGTAATCTAATAGAAGTCAGTATGTGGGTCGTTGAAGCAGAATGTGTTCATGAAATCAGGGAAAAATAATTCAACATGTCTCACTGAAGAAAAAGTTACATATTTGATGCATGAGAAGTTCAAATGCACACCTATGATTTGTTTATTGCGATAATTATATCACAAACAGGTATATTATTAAATATTTAAGTTAAAAAATATATTATTTTAATATATATTTTTATTTTCAGGCAGGTTTTAGTGAATTTGCAGTAATGTCAAAAACACATAACATTACCGAGCCTCTCGCGATCTGTTGTCTTGCTAATTCACTCTCATCTGATGTTCTAGGGCAGGGGTCTGGAACCTTTTTTCAACAAAAAGCCATTTCTGATATTTTTTAAAGAGCCATTTGGATGTATGTATATCTCAAAATGCTTCTTTAAAAATGCACTTGCTACTGTATTACTACTATAAATTTACAGGTTTAAACAAAGTCTGCATTTATGTCGATGCACAACTCAAAAATAAACAAATATGAAGCATCACATGTTGAGCAAGTCCATGAATGAAGAAAGACGGTCCTTTTATTGTAAACAGAGTTCTTATTAATTTTGCTGTAAAAATTACAATAAAGAGGGAATTGTAATTGTATTTTCGATAGGAAAGTGACGGTTATAATTTTTTATAGGTTAAAATATTATTGAAGGGAGACAGCTGGAGAGCCACATATTTTTGATCAAAGAGCCACATGTGGCTCGAGAGCCACAGGTTCCCTAAAACTGTTCTAGGGTGTTTTATCTAATTCGCTGGTGTCCCTTCCTCAAAACCCGTAAACAACACCTGTGATCGGTTTATGAGATCAGCCAGATTGGCGAGTACCGATCGAGTCATTAAATGTGATTATCCACCGATACCAATCTCCAGCTGATCGATCGGAGCATCCCTACTGAAAACCTATGCTAAAAAGCATATGAGGGCTTTATAGACCATAAGGGCGACGATTGAGAACTCTTAGTTTGTAATACGTTGTATTGTTCTCATGTTCTGTGTTTGAGGAATTCCTCTTACTTAGCGGTATGCTTGGGTTTCAGTAATCCTTGAAAGTGATGAGAAAAAGTAGGGTTTTGCTTTGCAAAATTAGTCATTAGAAACACTACCAACCGGGTACAGGACGTCTACATGATGTCAGATCGATGTTGTGCACCAATGTTTGGATGTTGCATTTTGTTTGGAAATGAAAATTGTGTTGACATCAGAACCCAACGTCAAGCCTATGTCAGTGTCCAACGGCCAACATAAAATCAACCAAATATCAACGTCTAATGATGTTACAGCTTGACGTTGTGTGGACGTTACCACCGTGATGTCTATCAGAATTGGTTGCCGTACCTGACGAATAAATGTCAGTATTTGACGTCAGTATGACGTTGGTTTAAGATGTTGGCTCAACAGATTTTGATCACTTTCAACACAACCTAAAATCAACCAAATATCAACGTCATTTGAGATCCTTACTGGACATCAGAATAATGTTGTCTTAAGACGCTAGCTAGACATTGATTTTTGGTCACCCAATTTCATGACCTAAACCTAACCTAATATTAACATCTTATGATGGTGTGTGCCTGCTGGGTATGGCCATCTTTGATTAACAGTGTAAATGTGAAAACAGCTCAGCCCATAAATGTGTAAACACATCGCACCTTTTACTAAATAATTGCAAGAATAACACAAAATGTAATGTAATGCTACAAAATAAGAAGATTTAATAAAAATAATAGGATTAATAATATGATTTAATGGTGCGTTCTGTTTGGTTGAAGCATTTCTTTCCTTTATTTAGTTCATTTTCTATTAATTCTTGTGGCTCGTCTGTTTCTATGGGAACCCATTATTAGTCAACTGATTATGTTCTCCTGTGTCTGGTTTAGTTTCCGATAAACAGTCTACTATAACTTTATAGTGATTATTTTGTGTAGCAAAGTCAGTCAGTTAAAAGAAATTTGTATTATACATTGTTTTATGCATACTACATATTCTTCTCTATCTCTAGAGAGAGAGAGAGAGAAAGAGAGAGAGAGAGAATTGAAATCGGTATACAACAAATACATTGGCACCATTTATCTATTACTACACTATAGCCACTTTTAGATGAACAGATTTAGATAAATTTGGTAAATAATTGCAAATATAGGTCAAACATGTAATGTAATGCCATAAAATATATGATTCATTAAAAATAGGATTGATAATAAGATTTAATGGTGTTCTCTATTTGGTTGAAGCATTTCTTTCCTTTATTTAGTTAATTTTCTATTCAATCCTGTGGCTAGTCTGTTTCTATGGGAACCCATTATCAATCAACTGATTATGTTCACCTGTGACTGGTTTGGTTTCTGATAAACAGTCTACTACAGTATAACATTATAGTGATTAGTTTGTCAGTTAAAAAAAAATTGTATTATACATTGTTTTACATGTAATATATATAATGTCAATTGAAATATATATATATATATATATATATATATATATATATATATATATATATATATATAATTGACAAATCAATTGACATCAGCTTACAACAAATACATTGGCACCATGTATCTATTTCTATATGGACTTTTTAAACTTAGATTGTTTGGTTACTCACTTGGTATGGCATTGTGGTTATTTAGGTTAGGTTTACTGTATTGTTTAGCATAGATGATGCATAAGACAAACAACACCCTCTTGTGGATGTCATCTAAGTTCTCAAAACCATACAGAGAGGTAGTCTTAGAGTCCTATATTTCCATCATTTGTCACTTCTGTTAATACCGTGTCTTATATGTTTGATATGACTAGTGTACTGTAATGCTGTGGCTTTTGCTTGTGGACTCTTTTTTTTATATATATATTTGGATTCCTGCTTCGTTAAATATAAATAAGATGGATTTAGATCTACACCTCAGCTGCCTGCTACTGCCATCACATTTTCATTCCACAGAGAAAATATTATTTTAAATAATAACCTAATGAGGCATGACTTAAAAATATAACAGGGCGCAGATCTGGATAAATTATATTTGTGTTAGTATTAATAGGTCAATGGCGGTCAGCAGCCTATTCATAAAATCCAAAAGCGACAGATATCTTCAACTCTCCAAAGCCCAAATACAGTTAACTCAATATTAGTTGAGGTGTTTCCTTGAAAAGACACTTTGGTTTTGAAGACAGAAAGTCTCGGTGTCATTCAAACACGGGGTGTGCAAAATCCTCCCGGTCTATTTTTTCGTTTTTCTTCCTGGACCGCCTCCAGCGCCGTTTAACAAAAAGAAGGCTGTTTTGAATGAAACGCTATAAATTAGAGTATCTTCGCTTCCCCCCCTTGACTCTAATGTTTACTTTGGTGGCTGGGAGTTAAGCCAACGGAGAGGGAACAGTTTTCAAAAATAATTGTGAGGCACAGACTAATTACTTGTGATCCGCCTCTGGGGAAAGCTTAATCCCGAATTATGCTCCGTATCTTGATCGAACAGTAAAGACGATGGCTTTCCTGCCAGTTATTGTGTGTTGTTGTTGCCAGTCTCACAATCAGAGGTCTGTTTGGCGTAATTGTGCAACAGCTCACAGCCAGTGGCTTATTTCTGTATCTCCTACATTGTGCTTCAATTTAATATCTGTTGAGTAATGTATAAAAACCGGCTATGAATGGCACCGGGATGATTTCCGACATCCGATTGAATTAGCCTGAGGAATGTCATCGACAGACGAGTTTCTGACTGCTTGTTAGCCTCCGAAGCAAGCAGTGTTTTGACGTGCAGTAAATGAGCTTGGACTTGTGCGACCCCGTAACATAAAGCCTCTCGCAGAAACCACGTATCTTGACAAGTCATCTTGTTTTCATTAGACCCAGCCAGAACGGAACAGAGTCATACCGAAAGCATTCTCTGAATAAATGTAAAGTATTCGTGATCCACAGATGCATTTTTTTTTATTTTGTCGAGTCACCCAGGTCACCAGTCACACCCTGGAAATATAAACCCTAAGAGACTGAAGCCTGAATTCACAAACTACAGTCTAGTTAAAGCTCTAAAAAGTAAAAAGTGTCAGATTGTATCCCTTTTACAAGATGTAAACTAAACCTTTGGTGTCTCTAGATTGTATCTGTAAAGTTTCAGCTCAAAATACTCATCAGATTATTTATTATTCGATGCTGAAAATGTCCAGTTTGAGGTTAGAGGAAAGTGTAGGTGTTTTAGCAGCCTGTGCCTTTAAATGCAAATGAGCTGGTTCTTTTCCCGCCCACCGTTCCCACATGCATGTCTCTTTCTAATTCTAATATGTCAGATAAACTGCAGTCAGTGACAGAGACAGATGAAAATGAAGCAGAGATACAGTTTATTAGTCAAAAATACCAAGTAAGGTCATTTGATGTGTTTGTGGTGGAGTTTATTCAAGCCTTTCTGAAATAATGAGTCAAACACAAATAACATTCAAAAGTTTGCAGCACACACACAACACTCATTTAACTTTGTACTGTTTTGGCACGTCTACCTGCAGCAAATATGAGAGGACACAAGTCAAAATACACTGCTATATCTATTATGCTACTGTACAAAATAAACCAGATTTACCGTCCACGAAGCGGGACTCCTGTTGTATGATTGAAGCATCCTCGTATATAGTTGTACTTGACACCATTCGATTGTGGTGATGAATTGCATAGTGATTTTACTGTGTTGATTAGATACATGTTCTGTTTTAAAAACATTTTAAACATGTTGAACTCATTTTTGAGGTGCAGCTGATCACAGAGAGTTGGACAGATTTTTTAATCCCAGTTTCTTTGCAAATCCTGTCCTGTGGACATGTTTATATGTGTTACTACAGTGATATGTTAATATGCACCTGTCAATCAATTCAGTGGGCGGGAAAAAAGCAATCCCATGTCACTAAATAAAAGTCTCAGCAACTTCTGGTTCACGCAGACGTCGTATATATCTAAAAAAAGTCAACATTTTCTGGGCTATTAGGAGGGCCAGACAGAATCTGTGGACATTTTTTTTGCCATTTCTGCTGTGAATTTTGTAAAACATCTGCGGATTTATGCTTAATGATTTTAGCATTGTCATAACTAAAAACATAATATATGAAATAAAAAAATATTAAACTTTTAATGTTAATGTTTACAACGCAAATCAAATTAGATTCACTTATTTGGTAAACAAAGCAAGTCTCTCATTTAAAATAACTACTTAAAGACAGAAAATATTACTTTACAAACTGTATTGTACATAAATCATATAAACAATTTAATATGACTGTTATTATATCACTACAATATTAGGGAAATGCATTTAAAAATGGAATAAATATAAATTTACACACATTTACACAAGTATATTGACTCAATGATGGGCTAAAAGTCTGCGGAAATCTTTTATGTGCACTCTCAGAAATAAAGGTACAAGAGCTGTCACTGGGGCAGTACCTTTTTAAAAGGTACATATTTGTACCTGAAGGGTCCATAATGGTACCTCAAAGGTACTTTTTAGGTACATTTGGACACTGATATGCTCCTTCAAGGTACCACTGTGGACTATTTGGGTACAAATATGTATCTTTTGAAAAGGTACTGCCCCAGTGACAGCTCCTGTACCTTTATTTCTGAGAGTGTGGGCTACAGATGAATGACTCTAATGTGATGACTATTATTAGACATCTATTAGATGTTTGCTGACTGCCCACACTATAAAAAGCAATTAGACTTAATAATTTTAAGGCAACAGTTTATTCACTATTTTAAAGTGAATGAACTATGACCATACTTATAAAAATTAACTTAACAGTTGACCGTTTACTCACATTTTTTTCACACTTCATTTTATTGATTGAACAAGTGCATCGTCCAGTTATTTAAAGTGCACTTATTTATTATATATAATTTTCTTTTTAGGTGTGAATGCATTATTTATGCTTTATACTTACTTATACTACAGAATTGCACATAATAATGCATACGTTTGCAGCTGGGAACTAGACCAGTCATGATAAATACATTTTTTTTGTGCAATATATTTTTATAAAAATGACCTAACTGTATATTGTGTCGCTAAAAATGATTGAGGTCGCGATATACTAATTATTGTGACAGGCCTTGGGATCCACCTAATGCTTTTTTATTCTGGTTGTTACACATGATAACAGTGTTTTGAATGAACTGAATCAGAATCGAAAAATTCTTTGTTCTTTCGTCTGCTTATATTTAATATGTTCCATCATTTTTTTCTAGTCATTGACACAATCGACATTATATGTTGTATATATATATATATATATATATATATATATATATATATATATATATATATATATATAGTAAATATAAAAAATAAGTTATTAAATAAATAAATAAATGATAAATAAATAAAGATAATAAAGTATAAATAAATAATATATTATCCTCAATTGAATACAGGCACCTTCTAAATGAGCAAATGTAAGCCGTATATGTGTTTGCCATTAGACTAACCTCTGCATAACGTAACGTCAACATTGAGCAAACGTTCCATCCTCAGCTGTTTGGATTGGATCCTGGAATATTCTATATTACCTCTTCCACAACGTCAAACAAGTTTGCTTGTGGCAAAATGTTGTTCCATTTGTGGTTGTTTACCATCACCAGCCATAAACGTCTTTCCTCTGTACCACCTTTCAGTGCCCAAAATATGACTTCCCTTCTTCTCCACACTTGAGAAAAGAGAAAATATTGATGGATAGAACATTATGGTTAACATTATGCTGCCACTCAATGGGGTCAGATATTTAGATGTCAGAAATAGCCAGCCTGGAGTGGAGGAGCTGGAAAAAAAGAAGATGCTGTGAAGGAGTCTGTGATTGCCACTATGAAGCAGATCATTTTGGTTGGCCGACTACAATTTACTTTGGATGATTCACATGTGTGTCTGGTCTGTCTCTGCTACTTAAGGAGAAAAGAGGAAGTTTGGTGGATGATTTTCTTTTTTGCTCAAAAAGCTGCTAAATATATGCTTGACTGTCTGCTGTGTCTTAGAGAGGTGTAGTTGTGGCATCTAACAGCACGGGGATTTTCAAAGGTTTTTTATTATTTGGTTCAAAGTTACAAGTGTTGGTCGGATAACTTTTAATCTGTTTTAACGTTTTAAAAGCTTTTAATCAGCTTGCATTTAGACTTTGTAATTTAAAGCATTCTTTATTCAGCATTCTCCAAGCCAGGCTCAGTGTGCAAACTGACATAAATAAATAAATAAATAAATAAATAAATAAATAAATAAATAAATAAATAAATAAATAAACATCTCTAAAAGGAAATTAATAGTCTTTTAATTTGTAATGTCGTTTCTCAGTCTGCATTGCATTCACACTAGTGTTTTAGGATAATAATAATAATAATAATAATAATAATA